>NC_037670.1:176268302-176473379 GCF_003255815.1 Theropithecus gelada
CCCCCCCCCCCCCCCCCCGGGGAAAAGAGCGGACCCCCCTCAAAAAAAAAAAAAAAAAAAAAAAAAAAGAACATACAAAAGACATATCTTTTTTTTTTTTTTGAGATGGAGTCTCACTCTGTTGCCAGGCTGGAGTGCAGTGGCTCAATCTCAGCTCATTGCAACCTCTGCCTCCTGGGTTCGAGCAATTCTCTGCCTCCCGAGTAGCTGGGATTACAGGCACGTGCCACCATGCCCAGCTAATTTTTGTATTTTTAGTAGAGACAGGGTTTCACCATGTTGGCCAGGATGGTCTTGATCTCCTGACCTCAGGTGATCCACCCACCCTGGTCTCCCAAAGTGCTGAGATTACAGGCACGAGCCATCGAGCCCGGCCACAAAAGACATACCTTTTCAAAGCCACAATTACCTCTCACCTGGACCACTGTTCCTCACTGATCTACCTGCCATAACTCTTGCGCCTAATCATCTATTTATATCATAGGAGAGTGTCCCTCTTAAAATATAAATAAGATCATGGTGTTCTTCTTTTCAGAAACATTCAATGGCCTCCCATTCCATTGCTATTAAGCACAAACTACTGACACATCACCTTATGGTTGTGTTGAGATATACTGAACTGCCCTTCTTGTCTGTCCATCTCTAATCTTCTCACCTTCTGACTGTCTGCTCTGCTCACTCTGTTGGTCTCCACAACACTCTTCAAATAAACTCAGCACACTCTCACCCAGAGCCTTTACACTGGCTTCCTCACTGTCTGGGATGCTCTTCTCTCAGGTAATCAAGTGGCTCACTCACTCACCTCTTTAAAATCTGTGCTCAAATACTGCTTTCCATTCATATGGACCCTAAACACCCATCTGTACTTCCAATTCCTTTTTTTTTTTTTTTGGAGATGGAGTCTTGCTCTGTCACTCATGCTGGAGAGCAGTGGTGCAGTCTCAGCTTACTATAACCTCCACCTCCCAGGTTCAAGCAATTCTCCTGCCTTGGCCTCCCGAGTAGCTGGCATTACAAGTGCATGGCACTGAGCCCAGCTAATTTTTGTATTGTTAGCAGAGATGAAGTTTCACCATGTTGGCCAGTCTGGTCTCGAACTCCTGACCTCAAGTGATCTACCTACCTTGGCCTCCCTAAGTGTTGGGATTACAGGCGTGAGCCACTGTGCCCAGCCAGCCAATTCCTCTTAATCAAACTTTATTTTTACCATGGGACTTGCCAAACATGTTATAATTAACTGATTTTTTTTTTAAGAGTTGGGTTACCTAACATTAAAATATAAACTCTCTGCAGAGAATTCTACCTGCTTTGTACACTGATACGATTTCCATCATCTGACATATAGTAGGTATTCAATAAATTCTATTGTCGCAAAGCCAGCTGCAGTGGCACATGCCTGTAGTACCTGCTACTTGAGAGGCTGAGGCAGGAGGATCACTTGAGCCCAGGAGTTGGAAACCAGCCTGGGCAACATAACAAGACATAGCCCCTTAAAAACAAAAAAACAAAAAAAAAAACCTATGAAATAAAATATAATGGAACAGAAATAATTATCACTTCATTTCTAAATCAGTTGAAAATAAATATCCGCCCCAAAAATGAGCAAACCTATAGTAATCCTCTTTAGGATATAACTCATATTGGATTTTAAATTACTATTAAAATATTTTGCTATCTCAAGAATTCAGCAGGCTGAGCAGACCAGATGGCTCGAGCCCAGGAGAGTTCAAGACCAGTCTGGGCAACACAGCAAAACCCCATCTCTACAAAAAAAAAAATACAAAAATTAGCCGGGCGTGGTGGCCCGCATCCATGGTCCCAGCTACTCAGGAGGCTGAGGTAGGACGGACACTTGAGCCCAGGAGGCAGATGTTGTGGTGAGCCAAGATCGTGCCACTGCACTCTAACCTGGGCAACAGAGCGAGACCCTGTCTCCCCACCCAAAAAAAAAAAAAAAAAAAAAATTCAGCTAGAAAAATGTTACATTTACATCGATCAAGAAAATGTTTATAAACCAATAGTTTATGATGCACACTGGTGAATATGAAGTTATACCTGAAGTAATATTAAATGACAGCTTTTCCATTTCTAGAATGTATGCATCAAGTTCTACATTAACTTAAACATGGTATTATCCAAGCTCACAGTATCTGAGAAGGTTTATGTTATCTAGCAACCTAAAGTCAAGCCCTCTGTATTTCCCCACCTGTGATCTTCAAAGATACGGTGCTCCTTGAGATTTCTGAAAGGTAGGTCTGTTCTAAAATGTGTGAAAGGAAGAGAACCTGAAAAGGCAAGGTCTAAGAAGATCACTCATTTGGAAATGGCAAGGGTCACATCAGGGGTTATCTAAGTTAGTGTGATTTACCCTTTGGTAAATCATACACATATTTCAAAAGTTACTTTATATGCTTTAATTCTTGCACACATATTTCATGGAAAATAAATTAGTATTACCTCGACTATCATCCATTTCACCATCCCTTGAATGCTCTGATTGGATGTCTGGAGGGGTCTGAAGGACGGCCACGCTATTCTGATTTATAATCTTCAATTTCAATTTTGGTTTTGACCGTTTTCTTCTTGGAACTGTAACTGTGAGGCTCTGTAACTGAGTCATCCCTGATTCAGTCAAACACACACCATCCTGGGTATAAGTCTTGGGTGGGTCTAAAATTACAAAATCCCAAGAATAAAAATTTAAACTTTCATTTTAAATTTGACTGATTACTGTTCCAAAATACCCATGTCAAGGGAATGTGACCGTAGTTCTAGAAAGCAATTACGTATCTATGAAATGCATGAATAATTAACTTCATGATACCCAATAAAAACTAGGAACAATAGGTCAAATTTTCTGGGATTATAGGCAAAAAGGCTGCATGTTTTTAAAAAATGTTCTTCCTAGGCCGGGTGCGGGGGCTCACACCTGTAATCCCCAGCACTTTGGGAGGCCGAGGCGGCAGGCGGATCACGAGGTCAGGAGATCGAGACCATCCTGGATAACACAGTGAAACCCTGTCTCTTCTAAAAATACAAAACATTAGCCGGGTGTGGTGGCATGCACCTGTAATCCCAGCTACTTGGGAGGCTGAGGCAGGAGAATCGCTTGAACCCGGGAGGTGGAGGTTGCAGTGAGCCGAGATCATGCCACTGCACTCCAGCCTGGGCGACAGGGCGAGACTCTGACTCCAAAAAAAAAAAAAAAAAAGTCTTCCTGGCATTTCTATTTTCATGTCCCAATAAAAAGAGTTAGAAGCACTGCAACTAAACGCAATGCTCAGCTAATCCACTATGAGCTTTTTCCTAGAAAAGATCAAAAGATAGGGATCTATTTACATAAGAGAAGAAAGAATACTCCAGAAGTTCATCTGGAAAAATCAGAGTATCAACATAATTACTAATAGGGAGAGGTAATAAATAAGTACAAATCCTGCAGATTTAATTTTAAATGTACAAAACTGTTGTTCCTTAGAACAATTCCTGTACTATCCAAATGTTTTTGTATCAGGTGCTATTAAATACAAGTATTCAAAAGAATGATTGTTTAATAAGAATATCATATTAATCACCATACTAAGTTTATTTATTATTTTAAAAATTAAGAGATTGAATTAATTCTAAAAGAAATCTGTTTGCTAACTAGGCCATATTTTCTGCTAACTGATAATTAAGCACAGTAATATATCAATGAAACCAAAGCAAGTATGGCATTAATGGTTATTCTAAGAGCTGTTATTTTTGTTGCCAACTTGCTGAAATTTATAGGAGTACTGCCCCAGTAAAGCTGGACGACATTTTATATATCATTGTGGAAATGATTACCAACATGAGGGAATCTGGATAGAACACCCATATGATTGAAGCAGGTTTGACGAGTGGTAAGCCAATTATGTAAAAATTAAGCAAAGTAAATTAATTAAATTACGTAAAGCATTTCAAATTTTACCTAGCTCTTTTACTTTTGTGACAATTTGTGCTACAAGTGAAGATTCACAGCAGTCTGAGGAAGGCACTGAAACGAAAAAAAAAAAATCCAGGTAATTCTTTTCAGAAAAAGTAAAGTGTATTTAAATACTTATATATGATTAAAATTTGTTTCTATACTCATTTTATTAAAATAAATGTTTGAACACTAAAGTTAAAAGTGGTTTTTAAAGCAACAACAAAACAAGAAGTGGTGAAGGAAATACTCAAGTCATGGAGGAAAACCTGGCTAAGAAAGAATCAATATATTGGATTTTGACATACTGTCAATAACTACAAGATCATGTTCCCTGGAAGCAAAATTATAGTTTACATCTAAAGTATATGCTTTTTATTGTTTCATGTCAATTGTTTTATTAAAAGTTGTGATAAGTCATGTGTAACCAAAAGTAATATTTTTTGTAAAATACTTGTCAAAGTAAGTTTCACAAAGACAAAATAGAGTATAGCTAAGCTAATTCATTGGTTATGGACAGTAAGGTGCAAGTGAGTGGTACAAGAGTGCAGACTCACAGTTTAAATTATTCTCTTACCATTAGACGCAGGCATATAGGGTCTGCACATGCTACAATCAAAACCAATGTCTGCTACATTTTCCACTTCTTCCTCAGTATTTAAGTTTTGACAAACTGCATGCATCCATCTAAAAAGACCATATTTGTACATGTTTTTTAAAAAATGGAATATACTGAGAACTGCTACCTTTTAAAACCTGTAACACTGACAGTCTTCAAACTTAAAAGCCCTAAGCCTCACATGCTCCTCCTACCTTGCCCTTTTCTCCTAACTATCCCTATTAACAGAAAACTTTCATAGAGCTAAGAAGGAAATAAAAGGAGTAAGAACAACTATTAGAGAGGAAGCAAAGCACATTACATAAGGAAGCCAATTATTTTATCATCATATATTAAATATTTCAGACAGCAAGGAAGCTAGTTAGAGCAAACAGAAAGGTATTCAGAAATACTGCAAATGGCAGTGCTAGCATATATGTGCTCCATGCAATGCATCTAATTTGAAGTAGATATATCTCATGTAAAGCAATGTTGAATGGTAATTGGGAAATAAAGTAAAAAGTTGTCTTGCATTGGAACAAAGAATTAGTAGGCAGAGTCCCAAGAATACTGTACTACTGATGAAATAATACTATTAATAATAATATATGTTCACTGCTTAACTTCTAAAAGAGTACAACAATATACTAATGAAAGCAACGAAATATTCTTGATTTTGAAATTCCACATAATTACGTAGGGCAGGCAGAAGGTGGTATCTAATATCTAGATATCTAGTATTTAGAGCTTTAAGAAAAAGTGGTTTAAGGAGAACAGAATGTGTTAGATATTCTTCATAATTTATTAAAAGATTCAGAAACCTTCCATAAGAAATGGCATAGATGAAGGCAATAATTCTCCATCTAATTTCAAGGGATTTCTAAACCCTCAAAAAGGCCTAAATTAAAAATCTTTAGTCTCGGCCAGAAGCAGTGGCTCACGCCTGTAATCACAACACTTTGGGAGGCCGAGGTGGGTGGATCACAAAGTCAAAAGATCGAGACCATCCTGGCCAACATGGTGAAACCCCATCTCTACTAAAAATACAAAAATTAGCTGGGTGTGGTGGCGGGCGCCTGTAGTCCCAGCTACTCGGGAGGCTGAGGCAGAAGAATTGCTTGAACCCAGAAGGCGGAGGCTGCAGTAAGCCGAGATCGTGCCACTGCACTCCAGTCTGGCGACAGAGCGAGACTCAGTCTCTAAATTTAAAAATAAAAACAAAAACAAAAAAAAAACTTTAGTCGGAATTGAGAATTCAAAACAGGAAATCACTTCTGTAAGTTTCTAGGTGACTAAAAATCTACAAAGCAAAAAGTTCTGTACCTAAAACTTATGATCAAGGAAAAGCTATTTTCCATTTTCTTTTTGCTACATTTCAAAGAGAAAAGCTTTAAAAAGATGAAAAAATAGCACAATACCTATCACATTGTCTACATTGCAGAATAAGATCTTCTTCTCTATAGTTTCGATAGCAGACTGGACAGGAAGATAAGCTTGCACAAGGAGCGCACTGTGTGTAATTGTTCTGCCATTCACATCTTAGACCTGCAGATGTTGCTCCACAGTGTCTGCACCAAACACACCTGAAATCCAAATCCCCCCGAAAAGTCTCAATTTTATTTTCTTAGTTATTCAGTTACTGTAATTCAGGAAGCTACATACGAACATAATGGGGGAATGATTTAATGTGTATGTGAAAATTTTTCTGATTAGTGATATCTATCATAGCATACGTGTATTATTCAATTAAATAGATGTGGCTAATTTTTAAAAACTAAAGTGGTATGAGAAAGTTCTGAACTTGAAAGACTAGCAAGGCAAACAAATCCTAGAGTACCATTTGCACTTCCAGCCTCCTTTGGGAACTGTCTGCAATGGAGGGTCTAGGCAGTAGGTGTGATAACTTATGTCACAATCATCACACAGCAGGAGTCTTCCTGGGTCAGTTGCCTTCCCACAGGCCTCACACACAGTGCACTCAAGACACCTCCAACCTTTGCTAAGAACCACTTTAGTGATCTGTAAAAGAAACAACCAATCCATGTGATTTATGCATTAACCTAACATAATCAAATATACTATATAAATTAGTATGGTGCTTATGTACCTAGAAGCAGAAAAGAGGCAATCAACTAACATTTATTGAGCACCTACGGAGGCCCAATATTGGGTTGGGCATGTTCATATGCACTTTTAGGAGCCTACTGAGCAGAATAATAGAAAGTGGCATATATTTTAATGCCTTTTTAAAGTCCACATAATTACCTTATGCTGTACATTTAATGTCCACTATATTTATAGATATAGTGACCACATTTTAAAGAAATCAAGTAAGTTTCCCTATTACCGATACATAATTTGAAAATACATCAACAAAATCTCCATCTACGTTTCCATGCTTAAAATCAATAGAAAAAATACCAAAAAAAAATAATAATGTAAAACATGAGTTCTTAGGGACATTTTATTATCTTAGAGGATTTCTATTTAGACTATGAAGCTAGGAATTCCGAGGTTCACATTCACTCCTCTGTTTATTCTTCTCTCTCTCAAGGGTGTTAGTAGAATATTTGGGAATCTCCAAATCCCTAATCAACTCCTGAAGGAAGTCACACCATGTAATATTAAGATTGTGGAACTTCTTAAAGATCTCAAGAGACTAGGGTGTACAGATAGAACCAACCAAGTGCCCACATGATAATGACACAGCAGGCAATGAGGGTGGAGAATAAAAATTCAGATCATGAGGTACATGAAAGCCTAAAAGATACCAGAGAAGAAAACAAAAGAGTTAAATTCAGAGGAACACCTATCAGAATGACACCAAACTTCCCAAATCCAGATGCATAAGTTTCCAATTCTACAAGAAAACACTTTTCAAAGTACAATTCTCAACCTAGCTACACAAGCAACTGTGTGTGAAGACAGAATACTTCTTGTAGACACAGGAAGACTCAAAATTCAGCTCCCTCATTCTCCTTCCAATAAAGTTACTGAGAGATATGTGGAACAGAATGAGGATAAAGAAAAGGAAGATCTGGGATCTATAAACCAACAGATCCAACAACAAAAGACATCAGGCCAAGAAAGTTTAAGGATGAGAACAACACACCTAGAAGCTACTGGCATGTTTCAGAGCAGGAGAAGGGAATGTCCAGGAGGAGGGTAGGACTCTTCCCAGAAAAAAATGGTACTTTAAAAAATAATCTTATATGATAGTTGTATAGTAGGCAAAAACAAAGAACAAATGGAGAGTCACTATTACTTTCTTGTTATTAAAAACTCCATGAAAGACAGAAGAAACTCATAGTACACTATTTAGATCTGCAGTGAACATTCACTGAGTCAAAATCAACACCTTATTAATTGAACTAAACACAGTAATACAACTATATTGGGAGAAGGAAGGAGGTGTATTTTAAGACCTAAATCAGAATTGATTTATTCATAGCAGAAAGTCGACAAAAATCTAGCACTGATAAAGCAGTAAACCAGTTTATCATTTAGAGCTATAGCACTAACTACAAGAAAAAAGACCTGAAAAGATGAAAAGTGATTGCCTCAGACATGGAGGTAAAGTAATACAAGGGTTGGTTGTTCATTACAAGGCTTTTTTTTTTTTTTTTTTTTTTTTTTGAGACAGAGTCTTGCTTTGTTGCCTGGGCTGGAATGCAGTGGTGTGATCTCAGCTCACTGCAACCTCTGCCTCCCATGTTCAAATAATTCTCCTGGCTCAGCCTCCTGAGTAGCTGGGACTACAGGAATGAGCCACCACACCCAGCTAATTTTTGTATTTTTAGTAGAGACAGAGTTTTACTATGTTGGCCAGGCTGGCTCGAACTCCTGACCTCAAGTGATCCACCTGCCTCGGCCTCCCAAAGTGCTGAGATTACAGGTGTGAGGCAACACGCCCGGCCCATTACAAAGCTTTTCATGTCATTTGATTTTTAAACATGTATATTTATTAATTTGATTAGCTTATTGATTTTTAAGAATTTGTCTTAGATTACCAAGTTAATATATTATTTGCCCACATGAAGGAAATGGCCTAGGAGTAAGATCAGAGTGGCTTAGAGCAGTAGCCAGCAAACATTTCCAATAAAGGGCCAGAGAGTAAACAGAAAGTTCTGAGGGCCATATGACCTGTTGCAACTTTATAAAAACCCTGCCAGTGTAAGGCAAAACCCACTACAAATATATGTAAACAAAAGAACATGGCCATATTTCAATAAAAGTTTATTTGCAAACAAAGGAAATGGGTCAGATTTAGTCTATGGGCCAGTCTGCCTAACCCTGGCTTCAATGATGATCTGAAGATAAAGTGGCAGACAGATCTGAGGTGTTTAGTGGCAGAATTTTTAAAATATTTATTTTCATTCCTCCTAAGTTTTCTTCACAGATACCTGTGGCCCCTTTTACAACCAAACTCTCCAACTTTCTCAGTTTATATTCACTCTTCAACATACTCCACTATGGTCTCTACGCCCACATCCATTCAAAACTGCTTAAGCCAGGCTTGTCAAGACCTTCTTATTCTCAAATCTAACGGAAACATTAGTGTTTGTGTTTCTTGATTGCTAGTACTTCAACACTTGAACAATTTCTCCCTCTGTGAAATTTCCTTTTAACCTAGGTACTGGGGTTGTACTATCAAGTCATTTTTTTCTTCTGCTGAACCAGTTTAGGCTTAGTTTTAAAAGTTTTTTCAAACAAGATGTCATCCAGGATTCCATTCATGGTACCCTGTCCAAAATTGTTACAGATATGTTTTATAATCTAATACGGATACATGCTTCAACTATAATGGAGTAGGTGGGACCAGCCTGTTCTCCCATAAGATACTAGAAAATTGGACAAAATGTATGAAACAATTGTTTTCAGATATTGGACAACACAGAGTACAGGAGACAGTGGTCTCTGAGAGGAAGGAAACACTCAGGGGGTCCTGTGATACTCCACCTAGAAACAGTTTCCAGACCGCTGCCCAGGGAAGGAGAACCTCATCAGAGAACAATCCATGGCCTCCCTGGGGTTAGGGAAGGTGAGGCAGTGGAATGTGCAGGACACAGTACTCAAAATGAAGAAGCACAAGGACTAAGAGCTCCAGAAATCTAAAGGATTCCCCTGAAGTCTTTGGCAGAACACCAAGCTGCACTGCTATAAGGCCAAAGACCCCCAACCAGGGGAAAGTACACCTACTGGGAATTTGTAAGCTGCACAGTTACCGAGCTTGCAAAAGGCTCAAAGACAAGTGAAGCCCAACCAGTCAGAGTACAAAGACAATGGTGAACAGGGGGTAGAATTCAGTAGAGATCCCAGAAAGGCCAAGTCTTAAGTATAGGGTTAAACTAATGCTAGGACCGCAGCTACCAAAGTGTGGTCTAGGGAACCCCAGTGGGCCTGTAAGGTTAAAACAAGTTTAAATAATACTAGGATTTAATTTGCCTTTTTTTCACTTTAATTCATTCACAATTATACAGTGGTATTTATAGAGGCTACATGTTGTATCATATCATTACATTGACATTATGCAGGTTGTGCTTCTGTAGTCTCGGGTTATAAAATGTTCCTAGTTTTAATTCCTAAAATGGTGAATAGTCCATAGTTAAAATCCTCATAAACAAAAACTATGGAGTCCTCAGGAATTTTAAAGAGTGTTAAGGTTCTAAAACCATAAAGTCTGAAAACATCCACCTGAGAGTGAAGGCTTTCTAGACTTGCCCCAGCAAGCTTAAAAAGAAGCTTCAAAGGTATCAAACTTATCCACAAACAATTGCCTCCTACAACAAAAATTCAAACTGAGTCAATTCAAATATCCCTAGTATATTTCTAGATACTGCTGTATTTCTCAATCAATGAGACTGCAGTATCCTACACTGTCCAAAACAGCGTCATCGTATAAAAGGAACCACATACAACTTTTAAAAATAGGAATTCATATTCTAGCTCTACCAGTAACTAGGTGTTTGACAGTGAACTAATTGTCCAATCTTAACTTATGTAAGTCATATTTAACTCATCTGTAAAATGGGAATTCGGTAAGTGTTGGATGGGTTAAAAGAAATACATTACTACCTTGAAAAGGATCTTATTCAATTTCCTTTGGTCCAAAACACTAAGTATTCTAAAACACAAAATCTAGTAACAGCAACTTTTATACAAAGTACAAAGAAGAAACATATTTTATGCATATATAACTCTATTTTTTAATTGGCTTTATATACTCTTTTTCAGTCAAATACCATGAGCAACTAATTTTAAAAGACTACATAAATTAACCGTACTAGTCTTCTATTTTGGATAGTATTAATTATAATCTTTCATTTTGATTCCTAAGTTCACAAAAACCTGTAATACCCTATAAAAGAAATACTAGTGTAGTTATCAACAAAGAATTCTGAGGGAGATAATGTTGATTTATTTACTACACTGACATTTTACTGACAATGATATAATACAGTCATGTTTGAAGGGCAGGGGAGAAAGGTATAAAAATCACTCATAGTTCATGACCTATCACTGAAACTGAGGTTAGTATTTATAGTACACGGTATGGCAGTACTAGAAAAGATTTACTTGTGGAGTACATTAAGACCTCTGCTGTACAGCTATACCTCCATGCTTGCTTCCAGTGGCCATGACACTTTATTCAAATATGTAAGTTTTATTAAGACTGAGTTCTTAAAAAGAAAACATCAAAAACCTTAGATTCAACTACTGAAGTATTGAGACCTGTCCATATTTAAAACCAAGCACATGATACCACTTAAAAGGTTCCCCAGAAAGCCTCTATCCTGAAATGCTTGAAAGTGAGCAGTGCTGACTCTCGATTATTACCAATTGCATTAAATATGACATTTGTTTTGTTTCTTTTGGCTATAAGGAGAAAATGTCTTTTTGTATACGAGTGAGCATAGAGGAAAGAGAATGTGGGAAAGAACAGAATGGGCTAATAATTTTTTACTAAATACTCCAGTTCTCAGCTTTTTAAATCAACAGACAAAATGAATCAGTTAAACCTAAAATCTTTGTGAATAGTATAAATTATCTTTTAAGTTAAATGCACATATTTTTATGTTTTACTTTTTCAAGACAAAAGCAGGATATTAGTACAATATAAGATTTATAGAGGAGCAAATTTCTTGAGATAGCAAACCCTTAAAAGCAGTATTTAAAGTACTTAAATACTGTCACATATGTATAATATTCATCATACTTAACTGTGAGAACTGGGAGTTCATGTTACCACTCAAATCAAATAAAAATTCACTACATTTTTGTTAATTCAATTTAAGGATGTTTACCTTAATACTGACACAGTATGGATGGTAACACTGACCACACTGAGAACAGGCAAGTAATCTTCCTTCTGCTCCTTGGCCAAAACTGCCACAAACTACACACATATCCTGAAGTTAAGAAAACAGAACATATTTTAAATGGAGACTAAGCTAAAAATCTACAAATTTTACTTTAAAAATACCTTCCTAACTAATATAGCTCTATAGCTAGATATTGGATGACTTCTGTATATGAGATAAAGCAGAAATGTGCAAGGAGGAATTCAATGAGGAAGACAGTAAATTGTTAAGTTCAAACCTGATTCAAAGTGAACTTGTCACTACTAGAAAACAACACAACTGTATTGTGCATAGAGTTTTCTTCATCATCCTTATTTGATGAAATATCTGCAGCAGACACCTATAAAAAGCAAAATACACAAAATACGAAGTTATATTTTTCACTTGTTTTATACTTAACTGGAAAGCTTCAGAAAATTCATAATCAAAACATATATTTTTGCTAAGGTCTAGAATAACAATTCCAAATACTATTAATGCTAAAATACTACCATAAAATGGAGTCATAACATTTTATTATTCAACTAATTCTCTCTTTAGAGGTAGAATTCCTATAGACCAAGAAGTAATGAGAAAATACAATAAACCTGTCTTAGCAAGACTTGATCATGCAGAATTCTAATCAAGAAACTATAAATGATAATATTATATGTATGTACACACACAAATCTATCACTCTATTTTAGTGACACACACTTGGGATCTGCTATGTAGCTAGTCTGAACAGAGATGTACTGTAAGCATAAAATACAACACGTAATTATATATTACATGTTGAAATGGTAATATTTTAGATATATCAGTCAAAATGGAAGGCATTAAAATTAATTTAGCCTGTTCACTATAACCTTTATTTTGTTTTGAGAGGGAGTTTCACTCTTGTTGCCCAGGCTGGAGTGTAATGGTGCAATCTCGGCTCACTGCAACCTCAGCCTCCCGATTCAAGCTATTCTCCTGCCTCAGCCTCCCAAGTAGCTGGGATCACAGGTGTCCACCACCACACCCAGCTAATTTTTGTATTTTTAGTAGAGATGGGGTTTCACAATGTTGGTCAGGCTGGTCTCTAACTCCTGACCTCAAGTGATCCACTGCGCCCAGCTCACTGTAACTTTTTAACGTGGCTACTAGGAAGTTTTAAATTGCATATGTGGTTCTCATTATATTTCTATTATACCACTTTAGAATATTATTTTGAATAATATCAAAATTTCAGTATTATCCAAATGATTATCAACCAATATTGTTCAGTCTGGACTTAGTTCTATTTGACTACATCAACTAAGTACCCACTGGTTTGTTACTAATTTCTAGAGTGATTATGAAACAAAATAAAGCTCTGAACTAGAAGTTGTAGAAGCAGACAAGGAGGACAGTGCCAAAATCATAAAATACAATCCTCTTTCTTTAAAAAGCTTACAACCTAAGCCTGGAAAGACAGAGTTGAAACACAACAGGTTATGTTCAAGGTCAAAACATAAAACAATAGAATTACTTTTCTTGAGGAACAACTGAAAGAAGATTAACCAGCTGGGTGTGGTGGCTCATGTCTATAATCCTAGCACTTTAGGAGGCTGAAGTGGGTGGATCGCTTGAGCTCAGGAGTTCAAGACCAGCCTGGGCAACGTGGTGAAATCCCGTCTCTACCAAAAATACAAAAAATAGCCAAGCGTGGTGGCACACGCCTGTACTCTCAGCTACTCAGGAGGCTGAGGCAGGAGAATCACTTGAACCCGGGAGGCAGAGGTTACAGTGAGCCAAGATTACACCACTGCACTCCAGCCTGGGTGACAGAGCAAGACCCTATCTCCAAAAAAAAAAAGAGGAAGAGAGGAAAGAAGGACAGAAGGAAGGAAGTTAGGACAGAAGGAAGGGAGGGAGGCAGGGAGGGAGGGAGGCAAACTAAATAGAAGGACTACATCTCAGTATTTTTCAAAACAAATACATTTAAAAGCAGTATTTTTGGTTTTTTTGAGACAGTCTCGCTCTGTCCCCCAGGCTGGAGTGCAGTGGCGCGATCTCGGCTCACTGCAAGCTCCGCCTCCTGGGTTCACGCGCCTGCCACCACGCCCGGCTAATTTTTTTGTATTTTTAGTAGAAATGGGGTTTCACCATGTTAGCCAGGATGGTTTCGATCTCCTGACATGGTGATCCGCCCGCCTTGGCCTGCCAAAGTGCTGGGATTACAGGCATGAGCCACCGCGCTCGGTGTAAAAGCAGTTTTAATGGACAGTACTAATGCTTTATAAGAGCAATTTACAGTCATATGAACCCTAATAATGCCGATATTCATCACTACGGAATAAGTAAAACAATGGCAAATCCAAACATTAGAAAATTATGCAACATTTTAAAAGCAAGGAGGCAGAAATTTATATGGATTCTCATGAAAGAAATTATCAAAAGACACTGTTGAGTGAAAAAATAAATTCCAGAACAGTATGTGAGGTGTAGCACTTATAAAAACATGCAAAGTCATTATATGTAGTCTATGGGCACATGTAAAACGTTGAATCATAAGAAACTGCTGCTTTTCATCAGTTCAGAAATAATATTGGCAATTTCATACAGATCAACCTAATATATAAATATACCAAACTGGTAACAGGGAAATAAGAAGGACTGAGGAGTTAGTAATGGTAAATTCTGATCTACCTATAATGCTTTAATTTTGTAAATAGAAAAAATGTATTGATGTGTTATATGCATACCTCAAAATTAGTTTTCTAAGATTTTAGAGAATCATCCAAGATGATTCACAAAAGTAGAATCATCATGATCAGTAAGAAATTAAGTGACCACTAAAAGTAATCATTAATTCAGCCATAGGACTAATGATGCATTGAGAAGACTATTAAGATACATAATTGTGGAAATGGCTAAAATAGAGATAAAGTATCTATTTCTACCTCCCAACCACTAACAGAAATTTCAACACTTTATACACACTGAGCAGCTCAAAGAAATTGTAAAGATCCATTATTATTTTTAAAAGGAAATTTAACCAGTGAATGCTTTCACTGAAAATGGTAACAATATATTCCCAGTATAAACCAGAAACAAAGTCTGCAATAAAAAATTACAATGTCCCTAGATTCAAGTGGGAGGTGGAGAGTCATATTTAAATAATAAGTGCAGAAAAACCAAAATATTTTAAAATAATTGTCCATGCAAGAAAGAAAACAGTATCATCTAGCTTGAGGACCCACTGTTTTTATTTTATAATTTATTTCATGACCTTTAGACTGCTAGAAAAATAAATTACCTTGAGGGCAAAGTTAAACTTTGAGAAAATAAGTGTTATTGTTGCCTGCATAGATAATAGTGTGATTTATTCAGAAGGTGATAGATATTTCATTTTCTTAGACCACAGATATAAGTCAAGGAACAGAAAGCTCTGACCTAAACTTCACAAATGTTCCTTCCAAACAGGGACACAAAAGAGTAAACAAAAAAAGAAGATCAAATTAAACTCAAAGTGAGAAGATAGGAAAAAATAGATGAGGATATAAATCAATAAAACAGAACGGGGAAAGAAAATAGAGAAAAGTCCATGAAAACAAAGGCTGACTCAAGAAGATCAGTAAGATTGATATATCTCTAGCCAGACTGATCAGGAAAAAAATAAGACAAGATACAAATTATTAGTATTGAGGATAAGGAAGGTGAAATCACTACAGATTCTACAGGTATTAAAATAGTAAGAAATATTATGATCAACTCCATTCCATTTGTCAAGATAGACAAAATGAACAAATCTCTTGAAAGATGCAAATTTATGCAAGGGGAGACAGATAACCTAAATAGGTACCTATTAAGAAAGAAAATTTGTTGCTAAAAACTGTCCCATAGGCTGGGCGCGGTGGCTCATCCTGTAATCCCAGCACTTCGGGAGTCGGATCATCTGAGGCCAGGAGTTCGAGACCAGCCTGGCCAACATGGCGAAACCCCATCTCTACCAAAAACACAAAAATTAGCCGGGCATGTTGGTGCACACCTGTAATCCCAGCTACTCAGAAGGCTGAGGCAGGAGAATTGCTTGAACCTGGGAGGTGGAGGCTGCAGTGAGCGGAGATCACTCCACTGCACTCCAGCCTGAGCGCGGTGGCTCACGCCTGTAATCCCAACACTTTGGGAGGCCAAGGCAGGTGGATCACCTGAGATTGGAAGTTCGAGACCAGCCTGGCCAACATGGTGAAAAATTGTCTCTACTAAAAATACAAAAAAAAATTAGCCAGGCGTGGTGGTGGGCACCTGTAATCCCAGCTACTCAGGGGGCTGAGGCAGGGGAATCACTTGAACCTGGGAGGCGGCAGTTGCATGAGTCGAGATCACGCCATTGCAATCCAGCCTGGGCAACAAGAGCGAAATTCCATCTCAAAAGACAAAAAAAAAAAAAAGAAAACAAAACAAAAACCACCCCACAAAGAAAATTTCAGGCCAAGACAGTTTCACTAATAAATTCATGTATAATATAAGAAGAAATATTTCCACTACTACACAACTTTTCCAGAAAACTGAAGAGGAGAATATACTTCCTGATTCATTCTAAGAAGCTGGAGTTAAGCTGATACCAAAACCAGACGAAGACATTACAAGAATGTAAGACTACAGGCTGGGGCATGGTGACTCATGGCTGTAATCCCAGCACTTTGGGAAGCCAAGGTGGGAAAACTGCTTGAGCTCAGTAGTTCGAGACCAGCCTGGACAACATAGTGAGATGCTGTCTCTATTAAAAATTTTTAAAAAGTAGTTGGATGTATGTAGTAGGACACACACCTATGGTCCCAGCTACTTGGGAGACGGAGGTGGGAGGTCGAATCTGGAGTGAGCTATGATCATACCACCGCACTCCAGCCCAGGAATTAGAACAAGAACCTGTCTCAGAAAAAAAAAGAAGGAAAAAAAAAAAAAGTGCACAGGTCTACAACCGTGGTGCATCCACAGTTTTATTAATACTCAGCAAGAAAAGGGAGTACACTGTTAACAAACAGCAACAGCATAGATGAATCTCCAAATAATTGTGCTGAAATAAATCAGTCCAAAAAGCATACAATTCTGTATGATTCCACTTACATACAACTCTAGAAAATGCAAACTAATCTTGGGGACGAGGACGGATGGCAGGGGGAATGCAGAAAATTACAGAAGGGCATGAAGAAACTTTGGGAGATGAATATATTCACTATCATCATTGTGGTTTCGTTTTCAAGGGTGTATACATATATCAAAGCTTATGGAATTGTACATGTCAAATATAGCTTATATCAACTATACCTCAATAAGCCTTGTTTTAAAATTTTTCTTTTTGAAAAAAGGACAAGAATCTAAGCTTCCTTACTCCTTCTGGTTTAGTAGTAAACTTGGACAATTTCACTTGTACTTAAAATGACATTTCAGAATTTTAAAAATAGGATTTTAATAAAATAGTGAAGTTATTACACAAAATGTTTGCTAGTAGTTAGCAAATATATTTGTAATGCACATATAAATAAAGCCTCATAACATGATATAAGCAAATATCATCAATCTTAAAATTTTTTAAATAAAAGAGCAACTATATTACACATTGACTTTTTAGAGAGGGTTGGCATAGAAAGATAAGGAGTCAAAGAGGAAGGTAAGGAAAGAGAAAGGATGAGAAAGTAAATATACAAGAAAATGTAAAAGAGGCTCAAAAAAAAAAAGCAAAATAGAGACAGAATAAAATAAAATAAACATTTTGGCCTATTTATATGATTCTTAAGATCAAAACAACTTGCTGTGAGATTTTCATCAACTGACATTTAGATTAGAGAAAATATACATGAAGCAAGCCTCACCCCAGGCAATACAACAGCTCCGATTCCACTTTTCAGCTTTGACCTGCCTCGGCCACCTCGCCCCGACAGTCCTGCACCTCGAGGTCTCCGCTTTCCTGGAAATCCAGACCCACGGCCCTATGTAACAGATTAGGAAAAGTCAACATTCTGTGACAGCCGAAAAGAATTTTTAAATCCAAATGCCACTGAGATAAAACATTTTATCAAATGTTACACAAACACTTCTTTAGGTAAGTATTAAGAAACCTGGCTTATTATTTGTATCTTTAAAAGCATACTCCACAACTTAAAAATCTAAATATAAAATGTTTACAACCTTAGAATCATACCTTGGGCCTGTCACTGTGAACGCTTTCAGCAAGCCTTTGCATGATTTTTCTCTTTCCCACTCCTACATTCTCGGTGGCTACAACAACTATAGCCTAATCCAGATATTTCGAAGTGCAACAAATTATATTTAATATAGAGTACGTATAAGGAAGAACTCTCTCATTAACTGGTCTTGCAGTGATTACAGTAATAGCTAGTATCTATTGAGTACTTACTATGTACTAATCTAAGTATTTTTTACTCTCGACAATCCCATATAGCAGGTTTTATTATCCCCATTTTAGATGACTTTGCTGAGGAGTAAAAAGGTTAAGTAACTTGTCCAAAGTCACTTATCTAGCAAGTCTGGCTCCAGCGTCCCTGGGTTGGAACCATATTCTGTACTGCTACATCAGCATGAAAGTTCATTTTTGCTAGTGTGTAACAGTATTCTTCCTGTCATTAAAATTAAGTCAGTTTCCTTCACTATTCAACAGTTCTCTTATGAACTCAACATTTCTACCTCATTCACCATAGTACTTAGAGGAAAATTTATTATTATTACTTTTATTTTTGAGACAAGAACTTGTTCTGTCATTCAGGCTGGAGTGCAGTAGTGTGATCACAGCTCACTGCAGCCCAGAACTCTTGGACTCAAGTGATCCTCCTGCTTCTGCCTCCCAAAGTGCTGGGATTACAGGAGTAAGCCTAAGCGTCCAGCCAGGAAAAAATATTTGAGGATTATGGGAAAGCTGGCAAAAGGCTTTGTGAAAGCTTTGCTTTAAATAATCTGAATAATAAATACTTGAAATGGAAACAATTTATCTGACTTCTTACACAAAAAATAAACGTATGGGAAAATGTGTTAGTTAAATTCCCTGATAATTTAAGAACCAGAGTATGGTGCTCCCTGCTCCCCCACCCTTGTTTGTACTAATTAACTACTCCTTGAAAAAACCTGGCACCTACCTAAGTAGATGAATTATGTATATTTAAAATTATCCAGATGCTCAGGAAAATACTTTGATGTTTCCCTCCCAACAAGTTAAATAATATGTCATATCTTCAACTGATGTCCCTTATCATAGTTTGAAATGAACTTATTCCCTATTTAGCAGAATGATTTCCAAGTAAAACTTTATGGTGATACTGTAAGCATAAAATAGATACACATGAATAAAAGGAACGGGAGGAATGGTTTTTTTCCCTTTGGATGTAATAAATACAGCCAGCTTCCAGTTTCAAACTGCCACTCCTGTCTTCTCTTAACCTGCTCTCCTTGAGCTCCCTTGAGAGATGCATCAGCTTCTTTCAACAACAGATGTATGGGATCAGCTTAGTTTTTTGGGTTGTTTGTTTGTTTTTGAGATGGAGTCTCGCTTCTACGCCCAGGATGGAGTGCAATGGTGCGATCTTGGCTCACTGCAACCTCCGCCTCCTGGGTTCAAGCAATTCTCCTGCCTCAGCCTCCCTAGTAGCTAGGATTACAGGCACATGCCACCATGCCTGGCTAAATTTGTTTGTATTTTTAGTAGAGACGGGGTTTCACCATGTTGGCCAGGTTGGTCTCGAACTCCTGATCTCAAGTGATCCGCCCACCTCAGCCTCCCAAAGTGTTGGGATTACAGGCGTGAGCCATGGCGCCTGGCCAAGTTTGTTTTGTTTTTAAATTGGTATTAAAGATTTTTGAAAAATTAAGTCAGTGATTAAAAACCAATACTATAGTAATCTCTCAATTTATTTTCTCCAACATCAAATGCTGACCCAGAAAAACAAAAAGTGAAAACTGGTGGTCTATATTACAAAACTGTCAAATGACTCTTAAAATATTTATACCTCAATATCTTGGATGATATCGGGGGAGGTAAGGAAATTAAAAAAAAAAAGAATTGTTCTTCCAGTCATGAAAGAAAATAAAGTATAATCTAGAATTCCTTAAAATCCTTGATGAGTCTAAATTAAACAGCCATATTCCAGAATATTAAATATGGAAGATGAAGAAAAATTGTCACCTCTAGTCAATGAGGTATTTCAACTTTTGAGTTAATACTTTTCCAAATTAATTTTTTTTCTCTTCAAAATGCATCACACTACTTACTTCAAGGACTGACAGAGTCACCAACCAATGGCATGGGGGGAAAAGCCCTGTCACTTTAAGGTATTAACCACAGACAATGAAATCTGCCACAATTTTGGTATTTCTTCTCCATGAGAACATAATAAATTAATGGAGTTTTTCTTTTGCTTTTTTCTAAGCAACAAAGTTTTATGATATCGTGAATGAAAATGTCCGTAATTACCTTTTGGTCTACATGTCAAGGACTTCTCCCTCGTAAAAACAGTAGTAATCACAACAAAAGGAATTAACCATAAAAAGAGGTATTAAAAATGTATACTTGATTTTTAAATGCATATTATTTCTTTACATTAAAATTTTTAGATTTAAAAAGTGTCTTAACATCCAGTAGGGCAAAACAATCAGACAGAAATGATATATGAATGTAAATGCAATTTTATTTACCACTTTGATGCTCCAAATGGCACTGCCAGGAAGCTGCCTGGGTTTAAAAATTTCCCGACCTTCTGAAATGTCTGGGGACCAGGAAGGTGGGCTCACTGTATTATGGGTACTCCAAGCCCCCTAGGATATGGCAGTTGAGAAAATAGATGTGTAAAACTCAGCAACATAAAAGGTCAAAGCCAGCAACTAAGGAATTTTAGAACAGCAAAAACAAATGCAAACGTATGGAAATTTAGGACAAGTTGCTTCAAGGAAGGCAAAATAAGCTTATCACTAACAGTGACTTAAACATTTAAGTATAACTTAAATAACTTAAATGTTTGCTGCTACAATTTACATTAAATATTTAATTCTGGCTGAGACATCACTACAATGAAACATTAAAAATTAAGGTTTATATGACATCAACATTGACTCATGAACTGCAATTACCGCACCAAAAAGTAAATAAAGGTCAATCACACTTTAAGGATTAACACTAGAAGAAAGTACTGGGGGATTATTTTTCTTCTAACAACTATCATTCTACTTAAAAGGAGAAATGGATAACCATAAGGAATTCTATATTCTATAGCCATAAACGACCAAAACCAGTAGGCCAAAGAATGTGATGAGAAACATAAGCAATCGATAAATGCATAAACTTTAAACTGTGGAGAGTTGGTAACATTAAAATACAAATACCATTATTTGTGTTAGCATTTAATCACTCCTTCTTCAGTGACCATTAGTTGTGGGTTTGGGTTTCAGTTTTTACTTAGGGAAATGAATATTTGTGGAAATTACATCCAATGGACAAATATGAAGAAATGTTAAAGCAAATTGTCCTAAATTTGCAAATTAAAATGCCTAAAGTATCTGATAAATTATATAGAAAATAGTATCTTATTAAAAGCTATATAACTAAAACTAAAGCATTTTACTTCCAAATAACCATATTCAGCAACACCCTGAACTAATCTGATGAAGATGCTAAACAGCATACAAAAAAATGTTTACTCCACAAAGATAACATTTTAAAGAAAAACACAAGACAAATGTCAAACAATAAAATAATCTATTTTGAATTAGGTAAATCAATGGTGCATGCTATAATTTTACCAATTAAGTAACCAAAACTTAAGACAAAGTACATAGTACTTACCGGGTTTCTAGAATATTATCAAATTAACAAGTAGTATCTCATTAATCACATAAAAATACCACCAGGAATTAAAATAACCAGAAACAAGAATGTGACTACTCTTGGAGTAAGAGACAGGTAATGGAATAACAATATTTTAAGAAAAGCCATGCAAGCAATAGACTGGTTTCATTTTTAAGTCACAAACTCAATCCACAGACATTGAAGTCGGGCTATCCAACTCACTCTCTCCAGCAAAGACTTTATTTATTTTCCCTCCAGGATCACCCTTGGGTATTCTTTCTTACCCATCAAATCTCTAACCTAGCTCACGTAATCACTATGCTGATTTCACTAAGCAGCAACCACTGCAGGTCAATTACCTCACTTTCATAATCTCAAATCAACTTGAATCTGTACCTATGTCTTCTTCCCTACTATTAGTAGTCCAGGGTCTTAGGTAACCTCTGTATTGTCAAAAGCCATTTCTCTTTTCTCATTTTACTCATGCTCCTAACATGTGGCATACTATTCTGCTGGATTTGGCAGCAGCACACCTGTGGATGTTTCACTGACTTCCTCGCTAATCTTTCTTCATCTCCCGTCCATGTTCTTCCTGTATTTGACTTCCAAAGCCCTGGAGTTTCCCAGGGCTTGAGCCTAGACCCGAAATGGTATTATCTACAACGAGGGTGTCTTGGAAGTTGTTGCCTCTTAACATTCTTGTATCTAGTTTTAATCAGGTATCTCCAAATTAGCAGGATTTTCAACTTTCTTCTTAGCATTTCCATTTTCTCACACAAAACCTCTTAAATTTGCCATGTTTAAAAAATTTCTCCCTTAACCGGTTTCATCCCAGTCTTCCCCATCCTTATAAATGGCACCCAGTCCCTTGTCACTCTCCTCTGCTCCTTCAGTCCTCTCCCCCAACACTTCGACAATGCAGATCATCAGTAAATTCAAGACTTTTTATCTTCAAGTTTTGTCTCTGATCCTTCTACTTCTTGTCACTTCCACCGCCAGCAGCCCAGTTGTCGCCACCACCATCTCTCGCCTAACATGCTGCAAGAGTCTACTGCTGGTTATGCTGTTCCCAGCCTGCATCTACTCAAGCCTTTCCCCACAGCAGCCAGAGGAACTTTGCGCAAGTACAAATGTGATCAAGCAAGTCACTATTCTATTTCAAACCTTCAACTGCTTCTCAAAGCACTTAAAAGACAAACCTTTCCCAGTGCCTTTCTCCAACCTCATCTTGTGGCACTTGTCTTCCTGCTACTATGCTCCGGCTATTCTGGCTTCCTTGCTGTCCTTCAAACATGCCAAGCTCTTTATCAATCAGAGCCCAACTGACTCAGAACACTTTACTATACCATTCCAGCCCTTCAATAAATGTCTGCTGCTTTTTTGTTTGTTTGTTTTTGAGATGGAGTCTCACTCTGTCACCCAGGCTAAAGTGTGGTGGTGCGATCTCGGCTCACTGCAACCTCCACCTCCCGGGTTCAAGTGATTCTCCTGCCTCAGCCTCATGAGTAGCTGGGATTACAGGCGTGCACCACCATGCCCGGCTAATTTTTGTATTTTAGTAGAGACATCATGTTGGTCAGGCTGGTCTCAAACACCTGACCTTGGGATCCACCAGCCTTGGCATCCCAAAGTGCTGGGATTACAATCGTGAGCCACCACGGCCAGCCATGTCTGGCGTTTTCTAACCCTTCAGGTATGGCCTTAAATATTTTCTCATCAGGAGACCTTTCCTTAGTACTCCCAATGAACAATCATCTCTCTTACAACATTAGTACCCTCTCATTCCATCACCACCTGGGACATTTTATTGTTTGCAATTGTATTTAGTGGTAGGAAGTGGGGAGCAAGAGATATCTAAATTTAGTTCTCTCAATATTTCCGTTGGTTTTTCTCTGAGATTTGGCTTACATCTTAAATTCCTTTTAGTCGATAGTTTAATATTACATTGGCAGTAGACAGTTCTCAAAAATATGACACAGAAAGTCATACTCTAAGATAAAAATAATGTTGAATAATTTTATTTCAGAAATAGGAATTTTCTGGTAATTATGTATTATTCATCATAATTTAAAAGTTAGCTTTGATGCCAAAATTTTCTCTCATTTCAAAAAGACAGACTTTGTGTAATTTTATAGTTCTGAAGAAAAATTATCATTATACTTGATATTCTGACAAATTATCTAGTATATTCCTTAGACCTTAAAACTAAAATATAGCTATAATTACCAAAGTTTAAATTGTCCTTCAGATCTTAGCTTTGATCAAGAACTTACACCATTCAGAAAAGGTTAGCTGCCCCTATAATATATGGGCTCTCCGCCTACAATCCAGCACTTTCTATACTGTAATTGAAGATCATGCTCCTTTCTGTTCAGTGCTATGTTAAGCACTCTGTTCAGCACTTACTGAACTTTTTTTCTGCTCAGCATCTATTGTCTCTTTTTGCATCTGTGTATGAATTCATCAATAAACAATGAACTATGACATGAAATACACTAATGCCTCCATCAGTAATAACCTAGAATTTTGAATTTTTTCACTTATAAAAGTTACTAAAAATTACTAAAAAAAAATCTATATAATGCCCCCTTAATCTATCAACTGAACTAAAAGCAAAAGAGTTCCTAATGTAATCATTAACTTGTAAATAGAACCAACTTGCTATCAAATACTACAGAAACTAAAAAAATACTACCTGGCAGGGACTGAATTTGAACCCAGGAAAAATAATTTAACCCCAAAATCGTTTAATATTAGCATTAAATTTCTTTCTGCTTTGAGGCCAATTTCTCAGGTAAACTGTCCAAGCTAGTAGGTTATACAGGGACTGTGGGATGGGGAAATAAGAACAATAATGACAGGTGGAGGACAGGCTATTTAGAAGCCACTTTCTATTAAAAGTCATATTCTATTGCTGGTTGTTAAATATGATCAAAGTCACTCTTACAGCCCAAGAGTACTATCAGTTTTAAAAGCAGCCAGAGAAGGTCTGGTGTCTCACTGGCAAACTTTACACCTCCAAATCCTAAATCAATCCCGGCCCCACACTCTTCCAACATACTATGCAAAACCAAGGTTGCATATAAACAGTGAGTCTACTTTAGGAAAAGTGAAAGCAATGAAGAGACAGAGCAGAAAGGAAGATAACTAGTAAAAGAAACAAACAAGTTTACAGTTCGTCTTTTTGGTGAATATAATCACCTGTGTACATTGGAGCTACAGCAGCAAACACTTCACTATTAAGGGAATTCTTAAAAGAAGTCTCATACATAAAATTGAGTTCAACATCAAGTAGAAAAAGAAATTAGACCTAATCCTGTTTTGATAACAAAAGAAACAGTTTTATCCGCTTTAGCCTTCGATAATTTCAGAATACAAATTAGGTGGCGCTAGCAACAGTAATGTCTCCAAAAATACCACAACAAGCACAAGTAAACTAAAAGGAAAGTCTGGTACTTCTAACCTGCTGTATCGTTAGCTTGATGTTCCAAAGGGGTAGGTATGTTTTAGGTTTAAAACTATGGTTCTCTGGCTACTTTTAAAACTGAAAGTACTCTTCTTATAATATAAACTTGTTATAATTTGTCCAAGAGATATCAAAATACATTACCTATGTTTTCATTTATGAAATTTTCTTGAAATATTTACTGCAGGCCAGGCGTGGTGGCTCACACCTGTAATCCCAGCACTTTGGGAGGCCAAGGTGGGTGGATCACCTGAGGTCAGGAGTTCAAGACCAGCCTAACCAATATGGCAAAACCCCGTCTCTACTAAAAATATTTTAAAAATTAGCCATGTGTGTTGACGTGCACCTGTAGTCCCGGCTACTCGGGAGGCTGAGACAGGAGAACTGCTTGAGTCAGGCAGGCAGAGGGTGCAGTGAGTGAGGTCACGCCACAACTCCAGCCTGGGCAACAGAGCAAGACTCAATCTCAAAATAAAAAAAAAAAAAAAACTAAAAAAAATAAAGAAATATCTACTGCAAATAATACGTTTCATAAAATGCCTAATAGAATCTTTCAATACCAACATGAAAGCAATTAGAACATGAAGGTGTCTGAACTAGATCACAGTAGTGTGATTACATTTAAATATCTTTCTATAAGATGTGATGATACATACAGGGTAAATAATACAAGAAGACCTAAGATTATTATGATCTCAGAATTTCCTAATCAGAATAGGAATACAACCGTGCAATGAGAGAAATGGACTAAAGACAGAAATAAAAACAAATCATATGATTTAATATGATAAATTTAAAATTTCCACTTTATTTTCCACCATTTTAAAAGACCATTCCTTATAGTATTAAGTTTAATGCATTTTTAAAAATCAATAAAACAAGTAGCACATTTCCCTAGTTCAGGACTCCGCTTTCAGGGTTATAGTCAAAGATGATCCTAGAAGTGCATTTTAATTGGTCTAGGGTAGGACCATTAGACTGATGCTCTAAAATCTACCAAGCTGATTACAATATGTGGCAGTGTCAATAACCACTTTCTTAAACCCAAGTCGCAAAGTACATAAACCTACAAAAATGCTGAAAAATGGGCCAGGCGCTGTGGGGCTCACACCTGTAATCCCAGCACTCTGGGAGACCCAAGATGGCAGGATCGCTTGAGGCCAGGAGTTTGTAACCAGCCTAGTCTACACAGCAAGATCCCCATCTCTATTAAAAAATAAATATTTTTAAATGAAATACTAAATTTTATAAATATATAACTTCAATAAAAGATGTGAAAATACAACTAGGTCATTATGACAATTTGTATGAAACAACATCCAATTTGCTGTCTGTTACTTCTCCTACCTTATCATGTCTAATTTTTCCTCATCTTTGTGAAATCCTGCGTCTACAGTAGGCAAGAAAACAAAAAACAAAAGGAATCTTACTCTATTCACAGCCATCAGAAAAATGTGTTACTATTCCTGTAGTCAGTTAGGTTCTAAATCACACATTTGAGATATATTTGAAACATGTCATAAAGAAAATAAGCATTATATTTCTCACTAAATAGCACCTAAAACATTCCATATGAAAGGACAAATACAAAAAACTAAACTTTAATTACTAACCTCCTTAAAGGAAAATAATTCTATATGACTTGATGTTTGATAATGGATGTCCAATACCTGAGACATAAATTCCATTTTCTGGGTCCTAACATCTCACCTTCAGAAAATCCTCTATATTGGGTTACTTGGATTATATATTCAAAACTTAATATATTTGAAAATGTGCAGAATGATTTGTTGCTGCAACAAATGGTTTAGCAATTATCTACATTAAAACGTGTTCCATGAACAACAGAAAAAGAGTATTTCTACTTCAGTCCTTAAAGACTGTGAAAGCACAGCAACAGTCTTAGTTTGTCGATCTTGAATTCTTTTGGTATTTTAATTTCACCAGTAATTCTGGAACTGCTTTTTTCATATTTCTCAAAATGTTTTGTATTGCATTGTCCAATAGGGCAGCCACCATCATATGTGACCACTGAGCACTTCTAACGTAGCTAGTCAGAATTGATATGTTTTAAGTATAAAGCATCTTGTTCATTTTTATACTGATTAAATGCTGAAATATTGTTTTGAATATACCAGGTTAAATAAAATAGATTAAAATTTATTTCACCTGTTTTTGTTTTTTTAAGTGTAACTACTAGAAAATGTAAAATTACACACATGGTCTGCATTATATTTATATTAGATAGCACTGGCTTACCATTCTACTGGTTGGTTAGCTTGTACCTCCAGATAACATCTGATAATCCAATTACTAGCTATCACAAACTAGATCTTTCAGATGTTTCCTATTAAAATGTTCATTTAATTTTGAAGTGAATTCCTCGAAAAGCTCATATAATACTATTACAGAAAATCAACTTAACAATTTGCCCACCATGGAACATAACTTAAGGTAAATCTACATTTCTCTGGTTAGTATTTACCGTACTGGTAAAGACCAAAGAATTGGTAAGGTTCAACAAAATATGAAAATGCCAGTGATGTTAACAAAAAATAGCTGGAAACCAAAGAATCTTGCTTACATCACAATCACAGCCAGGAAAATGCAGCTTATTTTATAGCCAGTCTCCAATGTGAAGAATATGCAGAAGAAACAATAAAAACATAAGTATAATACAGAAACGCCTGATATCAAAGAAATTAATGTAACAGAATACTGAATTTCAGTATTTCTAATGTAAGGATATACACACTCCTATCTGTAGAATATTTCCTGCAAGTTATGGCCCCAGTACCTCACTAATGGAAGATCTATCTTGTACTATTCAATTCATACTCTCCCTAATAACAGCACTGTATTAGTAGGTTCATCATCAAGTGAAGGCTGTTTGCTACGTAACTAAAACCAAGACTGGAAAACTAAAAAGCTGGAGGGAGGGAAAACACAGCCTACAAAATGCTTACAAGATTAGCAGCAAATGATGAAGTAGTAACAAGAGGGGCAGAAAAATAGATTATCATCAGATTTGGGAATTGAAAGACAGCTCAGCAAAATACTAGGATATGGTTCATATAAGATGGAATAAGCCTGGAAATACACCCCCCTCCCCAATATTTCAGAACATAAAGTCTACAGAAAAAGAGTCCTAATGTATTGAATCTGGTTTCTCAACTGAAACAAAAGTCTTCAAGGAAGGAGATACATGTAAAATTTTACAGGAATACATATGAAGTAGTATCTTTAAAGAATGTAAATATATGAACCAAAAGTAAATGTGAGATTCAAATTTCCATTGCTAAAGTCTTTTCAGAGTCACGACGACATTATTATTATACAACCATTCAAAACAAAACAAAAAAACTTACTGGAAAGGAGAACAACTGGTTTGAGAAGAAAAACCTTTCTTGGTAGAGCAGAAACAAATGTCAAGGAAAATACTTAGAAAAAAGGCATATATAAAGAATGGTCTAGAGTTTTACTGCATACGTCTTTGCCATGCAGAAACAGCTAAATCCCATCTGACAACTACTTTGCCTTTGGTGTACCTTGTCTTTAGAGAACAAAATATATCTGGGTTTGATATAGAGGAGACTAATTTTCAAATTAAAAAATGATTTTTCTTAAAAGCCTGGCCTTACAGTTTAAAAATTATATGATTAAAATCGAGATATTATTCCTATAAAAAGCCAAACTTTAATCCATTTAAATCATGAAACTTAAAACTTAACTTGAAGCAATTTAAATCATGAAACTTAAAACTCCATATTACCACCGTGAATTAACACTTCTCCACTACCTGTTATCTTGCAATTTTAAAAAACACTTCAGAAAGTAGCAATTTCATAAAATTATAAATAGTTCATACCTATAGTATCTTCATTTTGCCATGCAGTTTTACTTAAATCTCACTTAAAAAGAAATGGAACTCATTCTTAAAGGGTAGAATGTACATAATGTAAAGCAGTCACAGGAAGATTTATCTTTACTTACTGAAAATCAACAGTACAATTCTAAGATTTTTTCCTCATGAAACTATTGAAATAAGTCCTACTTGAAAAAAGAAATCCCACAAGAGTTAGCAATTAATAAAAACATCAAAATGAGAAATTTCCCAGCAAGGAAAATTCCTGTCATAAATATTGATGTTTATGCGGTTAAAAATATACACAATAACTATACTGCATTTTAGGCTCTATTTTTACTGTGGCACAGAACTAAAAGAATTTTTAAAGCTCTATTAGAAACTATTATCAAATAGGTTGCATCTTTATGGCCCAACTGAGTTAAAATTCTAAATAAGATCACTTCAAATTTAATAAATGACATTCTTCATTAACAGCATTTAAAAAATGGCTGAAACACATAAGTCAACATTACACTGAAGTTCTATCTGCAGACAGAAAAAGTTGCCATTCACACCAAAACTACACATATACCTTCTGATTTTATAGAATTGTTCCAATATCTTTTCTGTCAATATCATTAAAATCACCCTACCTGTTTGGACCGAGGTCTACCAGGAGAAAATTTTCTTTTAGTAATAGCTGGTTTACCCATGCCAATTTTTGGAGTGACTGAGATGTAAGTTGTTGGCATGATGTTTCCAGCAGAGGAACTAAGAGCTGAAGGGTAATTGTGCAGCATGTCATGCGAAGGCAAGTCTGAAGAAGGTGTTGGGGAGGAAGACACATCTGCCTTGCTTATGTCTGCTGATGATGAAAATGACGACTCTGTCTCAGATGATAACTTTATAGATTTGTCTCCTTGGTATGAAACATCTTTCACACAACTCTCAATTGTAGGAGTCATTTCAGAGTCCATCAATCCAGTAGGAAGTTCAGAATTTTCTTTCTGTTCCTTTTCTCCTTGTAGTCTTTCTATAACCAACTGTTCCTCAGGACATAGTGAAATACTTCCCTCATGTGGGGACACTAAGGTTTCCAGTGGAAGAGTGACAGATTCAATGACTAATTTTGGAGGCCCCGATTCTTCTTTGGATACCACTGTTTTAGGTTCCTCTAACAACTGCAGTTCCTCTTGCTGCACAATGATCTGGTGTGTAACGACTTCAATGTTTTCTGTCACTTCCATTTTATCTTCCATTTGATCTTCGCCACAAATATGCTTCACTTCAGAAGACGTTTTCATTTCTTCACTATCAACTTCATTAGAAATCTGTTTTTCCAATTCAGTATTCATTTTATGTTGGGATGATACTACAAAATTCAGAACATTTGTTATGGTAATGTACAAATTTTAAATTTTCTAACTATAGATATATAAAACATTTTGCTACACTAGAACTTAAATCAGAAGGTATTCATCAAAGCAGGCAATTATTAAGTGAATGAAAGCCAAAGTACACAAGGATTTATGGATTAGAATCAGCCCCACACATGAAAACATGATGTTTTACAATTTAAGTACTTCCAAAAGGACTGAAAATTATACAGGAAAAGTTCTCATACTCATTTTTTAGTTAAGAAAATAAGGATCAATCATGTTATGTAAGATACCTAAGTTAAAAAGTAAAGACTGACCTAGAATGTGAAGGCATTTTCTAATAGCAGATACCCAGATGTAACAAAGTTACTATAGACTCAAAAGCACAGACAGAAAAGATTTACTAACCACCAATATTTATTTTGCTTAACCATACCTGCCAACCTACCCAAAACATTCTTTGGATATAATCCTTGTTCTTCATCAGTCTATAACTTAAAAGACTAATCTTAGGAAATCTATAAACTTAGATATCAGAAAATACAGTCACTGGCTGGTAAATTTTAAATGAGGATACCAGCATGTTAAACCTTTAACTCAATCTTGCTTAAACGTTAGAGGTGCAACTGACATGAGCTATAAGTGGTTCTATAAAGTAGGACCGCTGAAGATAAAAGGCATTTATTCCAAATCTCATCAAGGTAATTTTTAAGTTATAGTAAAAAGACACTACCATCCTCATCTACCAATCAGTGACTAAAATTTATCTATGTTCTTTTTTTCTTGAAACAGGGTCTCACTCTGTCACCCAAGCTGGAGTGCAGTAGCACAAACATGGCTCACTGCAGCCTCAACCTCCTGGGCTCAAGTGATCTTCCCACCTTAGCCTCCCAAGCAGCTGGGACTACAGGCATGTGTCACCATGCCCAGATACTTTTATTAATTAATTAATTTATTTATTTATTTAGACAAGAGTCTTGCTCTGTCGCCCAGTCTGGAGTGCAGTGGCGCGATCTCGGCTTACTGCAAGTTCTGCCTCCCGAGTTCATGCCATTCTCCTGCCTCAGCCTCCCAAGTAGCTGGTACTACAGGCGCCTGCCACCACGCCCGGCTAATTTTTTGTGTTTTGTAGAGACAGGGTCTCACTATATTGCCCAGGCCTATACATGTTCTGATATCAAACTGAAATCTCATCTTCTTTCTCACTTTATTGAAAGACTACAGCTAAGGATAAAAGAAAACTACCAAATAACAGATCTGATAGTACAATATATTTTTAACCACAACCGCCCCCCCCAACCCCCCTCCCCCCCAAAAAAAAACCCCTTTCAAGAGAAACTAACCTCCTTTAGATCTACTGTCTCTTTAGATCCAGAATCTCTTAACTAAAAGATTTAGTTACTGTAATGTGTATACATACAGCAATTGCAAAAATGTCTTTGGAATAAAGACATTACCTTGTAACATAAAGACATTATCTTGTAACTCAATCAAATTAGATAATATGAACATACTGCTTACCAGCAATGAGAAGACTATCTGTGTCAAGACTTTCTGAGGGATGACTCTTCTGTTGCTCTTCAGTGTGGACTTGAACTGCTGTGAGTAACACATTTATAAAATCTCTAAGGAGTCAAAATTTTTGTAACGCTGTTCCCTCAACAGTAATTTAAGTAAAGAGTTTTATTCTACTAAATGTCAATTTCCAATATAAGCATGAAACATTGTACCACTTGTTAGTAAGTTATGAAGACAGAATTAGAAGTCTTTGCACTATGGTAAAATTTTTTTGTCTTTTTCTCTTTTTCTTTAACAACTAGACCTCACGAGGAAGATTATAGAAAATAACTTTTAATGAGAGTTGTTATATGTGAACTTAATAAATTTCAAAACATCTCAGTGGCTTTTTATGTATACATTGTACTTTTTACGCATACTATATAATTGAACATATAACTCCACATACAACACCAAAGACTTTCAAATGAGCCTGTGATTAAATGTAGTAAGTAATTTTCCCCCGACAAGGTCTCTTATTAATTCTGCAAGTACAGTAATAGCTCTTATCAATATGTACTACAAAAAGTTTAATTGAAATATCATGGAAATCAGTGAAATAACCCTCAATAGGACTGCTGAGATGATCCAATACAGCAAATTTTTCATTATCTTAGCATGAAACATCTCATCATCATCAACAGCTCTACTTAGCAACTACAACTAAAGAAATAAAAACACAAATTGCTTTTTAACGAAAAATCACTTGATACCTTAACGAAGTACTTATGATTAAATCTAGATGATAGCTGAACTACAAATATACGCATGTCGTTTCTCCTATTATTTGTCTAAGATTATTTTACTAAAAAACTCTTCCTAAGTGACTGCATCTTGGTTTTTATTTACTGAAGTTTTAGTCAATATTCACATATTTATTGTACATACACATTCTCTTCAAAAACAGAGTATATCCATTAAATATTCTTACCATCTGGAACAATTCCAGGAGTGGACTCCTGATCGTTGACATCTTTACTAACTGCATGCTCTGGGAATACCATTTGATCTTCAGGGCCTTCAACTTCCATTTCATTGTTATAATCTTAACAAAACATTATTAGTTCTTTAGCTCAGAATGAGTTTTTTTTGTTGTTCATTAAGTCAACAATTATGATTTTTGTATGAGTAAGGGCAAATTATCAAAAACGCTGTAAGTTTTTCTTCAGATTTTTCTCTTTTGAACCACATATATATTTACATTTTTTAAAAACATGAAAATTATAATACATCAAAAGGTGGGCCAAGTGTGGTAGTTCACACCTGTAATCCTAACACTTTGGGAAGCCAAGGTGGAAGAAACACTTGAAGCCAGGAGTTCAAGACCAATCAGGCCAACATAGTGAGAACCCATCTCTAAAACAATTTTTTTAAAAAGGTAACTGGCACATTATTTTAAAAGGGTATTTCAAAAGTAAATACTGATGGCATCCTGGAAATGAAACGTTAGTAGTTAAGATGCTTAGTTACCCTTTTGATAAAGGGTATGATAAAGAGAACTTTTATAAAAGCTACCACTCGTAGTGATGAAAATGAAAAACAATCTGGTGAGCAGTTCTATTTCCTTTATGCTCCAAGACTCATGTTTGTAACAGTAGGCTACTACTAAAACTATTCCATACCTGAACAAAATCTTGGGCTGAAGAGGTGATAATTAATTTAAAAAGGACATTACAAAACTACAACACGCTTAGAGAAAACTCACATTATAAAGAACAAACTAAGCAAACCCAAAGACTGGGGAACTTCCACTGTCGGCTTAAAGAACACAAGTGAAGGAAAGCATGATAGACCTGGAATTCAAATACTAAAAAAACTATCTTAAGTTACATTCGATTTTAGCCATCAGATTCAGAGATGACCAATATAACAAATACATTTAAAGGTTGAGAAACTGAGAACAAGATGGAATCTGGAATACAGGATCCTCTCTTCCTGATTAAAGCAATATATTGGTGACACATTGGCACAACATTACCAAAAAAAAAAAAAAAAAAATCATTCTCAAGTTTACCTGTAGTGAGCTCAGCTATCTCCACTTCCTCACCTGGCTGTAAAGGATCCATCTCAGCTCCCAGGTGTTTACAATACATGCAGATATACTCTTCTTTGAGCTGAGGATCCAGTTCATGATCTGTTGGTTTGTCACACTCTAGGTGAACCCACCTGCAGTGATAAGCATACTTAAATAAAAGTTTCTAACGTCAAGCTATTGTCTAGGTAAAGAGAAGGCATTGCTGAAAAGCTAGATATGAAAATGGTTAATTAAGGATGAGAGGAGAGACGTTAGAGGGGTTGCTAACTGACAAAGGTTTTTTAAAGGATTTTTTTAAAGGACATCTGTGGATGTCACTAGAGATGCTGCCGTATTTTTTACTTGACATTTTTAAGCTATTTTTTCTTTACTTTCCCTATCAGTGCTCATTTCTGATGTCGTCTGGTCTTTTGCCCATTTACTTCCTTATGCCTTTGAGACTCAAAACCATCATTTAATTCCATCTATAACAGCAATCAGTACTGATGGAATTGCTACAGTGATAAAAACTTAGAAGCTGTAAGATGGTAGAGCAAATGACCACATGAATAAAACAACTGACAAAACAACTGAATAGAATAACTATCTTCTTACCTTTTGCACATATTACAATGAAGCATGTCTTTCTGCAATTCTGGATGATAGCACTTCCCACAGAAGGGACATAAGTTATCCTGCTGTTGGTAACAATTGTCACATATCAGGCAATTGTGATGCCACTGAGAACTAGACCGTGTGCCACACTCTATACATATTCTGCAATTCTAAACACGAGGAAAAACAAAAACAAAAACACTTTGTTATGCATTTGTAATTGTAGTTCTGATGTAAACCTTTAAAAAAGTCATGAATCATTTGTGGATTGTACGTTTAGCTTTTATTTTCATGACACTAATTGAGGGTATAGGCTTTTTTTTTTTTTTTTTTTTGAGATGGACTCTCACTTTGTTGCCCAGGCTGGAGTGCAGTGGTGCAATCTTGGCTCACTGCAACCTCTGCCTCCTGGGTTTAAGTGATTCTCCTGCCTCAGCCTCCTGAGTAGCTGGGACTACAGGTGTGCGCCACCACGCCCAGCTAATTCTTGTGTTTTTAGTAAAGACAGGGTTTCACTATGTTGGCCAGATTGGTCTTCAACTCCTGACCTCAAGTGATCTGCCTGCCTCAGCCTCTGAAAGTGCTGGGATTACAGGTGTGAGCCACTGTGCCTGGGTATACACCTTTTAAAAACCTGTTTTCAATGTCTGATGTGACCTCACAAAATCTGCACTGAAATCTCCAGGAAAATGTAAATAAGGGAATGGGGATATCCAGGAAAACATATAGGTGGAAGAGATGAAACCAAAAAGACAGCAACCCAAAACTCAAAAAAAGAAACATATTCTAGGATCAGGAAGTAATTTTTGTGGAGTAAGTCTACTCAACCTATTACACTGCAGAAAGCAAAATGGTGTTGCTACATATAGTATTCTTCTTGCTTCTTGGTAGCTTAAGAACTAAAAACTAAAACTAAAGAACTCTCTCTTAAAACAATAGCATGGCCAGCCTGGTGCGATGGGTTGATGTCAGTAATCCCAGCACTTTGGGAGGCCAAGATGTGAGGATCGCATGAAGCCAGGGATTCGAGACCAACCTGGGCAAGAAGACAAAACACCCCTTTCTCTACCAAAAAAAAAAAAAAAAAAATTAAATTAGCCAGGCATGGAGGTGCACACCTGTAGTCCCTGCTACTTGGGAAGCTGAGGCAGGAGGACAGCTTGAGCCTAGGAGTTTGAGGCTGCAGGGAGCTATCACGCCACTACATTCAAGCCTGGGCAACAATGCGAGACTGCCATGGCGGGTGGGCAAACACAGAACATGGCCAACTCCATGTGACTTGGTGTCTGAAAATGTGAAAATAAATTGCTCCACATCAAAAGTCCAATGATGGCCCTTCATGTTTTTAGAATAGAGGGAGTGGTCCTATCCTTACCAAATTAGAATCGTTTATGAAGTAAAAGGCCAACCAGAGGCCAGCCAAAACTACTTCTGTGCCTGTGAGCTAGTCAGCCTTAAAATCCTGGGGATAAGGTTAATAAATTGTGGGGCTCTCATTACCCACCCCAAATTTCTAATCTAAAACATCAATAAAAAGGAACTTTATCTTTCTGTGCTACTGGGCTGATATGAAAGGGATGCTCACTTAAAAAGAGAAACTACTAGGAACCATAGATCAGAAGTCTTAAACATTAAAATGAATGCACTTAAAAATACTGAGGGAAAAAATACTAACTAGCTGGGCATGGTGGCACAGAACTGTGGTGTCATCTATTTGAGAGGCTGAGGCAGAAGGATCTCTTGAGCCTAGGAGGTAGAATTCAACCTGGGCGACACAATGAGACCCCATCTTTTGAATACATATAACATATATTTTTTAAAAGAATGTATTATCCTTTATCGAATGAGAAGGAGAAAAGAAAAACAATCCTAAATAAAATACTATCAAACAGATCAACACCACATTAAGAAAATAATAACTATGCCCAGGTGGAGTTTATACAAGAAATTCGAAGATATTTAATATTAGAAAAACCCATTAATAAAGTTTAACAAATTAAAAGGGAGGAGAAAAAATCATTTCAATGCAAAGGATGCTTAAAGAAAGAAGTCTTTGGGAAGAATCAAAACCCATTCCTAATAACTCTTGAGGAAGTAAAAATGGATGGGTATTTCTCTAATGTGATCAACATAAATACTTCAATTCTAAAGGCAATACCTTATTTTATGGGGGAACCCTAGAGGTATTCCCACTAAGGACAGGAAAAAGCAAGGGTGCCTACTATCTCCACTACTATTTTAACATGTTTCTGGAGCCAATGCAAACATGGAAATAAATGAAAGCAGAGACATAAGACCAAGAAAAGAAAAAACTCTATTTGTAAATAGAGTTGGAACATCCTAGAAAATTTTTCAAAAACTCAATAAAAGAATTCAACAACAACAACAAAAAAAGAATTCAACAAAGTACTAGGGTATAAAATTAGCACGCAAAAGACAACAGAATTCACACACACAAATAACCAGTTAAAGGAAAGTAAGAAAACCCCCTTTATAACAGCAGAAAAATAAATATTCAAGAATAAGCTTAAATGTTCAAAATCAGTATTAAGACAATTATAAAACACTCCTAAAAGACACAAAACTAGACTTTCTAACAAACTTGTGAAGACATCCCTTGTTCTTGGTTAGGATGTCTTAAAATCAAGATGTCAATCAACTCTCACTAAATATATATATTTATGTTTTGGAGACATGGTCTTGCTTTGTAGCCCAGGCTAGAATACAGTGGCATGATCACGGCTCACTGCAGCCTCGACCTCCTGGGCTCAAGTGATCCTCCCACCTCAGTCTTCTGAGTAGCTGGGACTACATAGTGAGACCCTGTCTCTACAAAAGCAAAAAATTAGCTGGGCTTGGTGGTACACATAACTCCTAGCTAACTCGGGAGGCTGAGGCAGGAAGATTGCTTGAGCCCAGGTCAAGGCTACAGCGAGCTATGACCATACTACTGTACTATGGCCTGGGAGACAGGGTGAGACACTGTCTCAAACAAATAAGCAAAAAAAAAAAAAAAACAAATAAACTAGCAGAAAATATTTGCATCATGTAACACAGATGAAGGCCTTACATCCCTAACTTATAAAGAACTCTTAAATTTAGGGGAAAAAAATGCCAAAATCTTCAAAAACAGGCAAAACACATGAACAGACAATTCACGAGAAGGAATAAAAACTGACCCTTAAACACATGGAAAAACGATCAACTTCACTCTTAGGAGAAACAAAAATTAAAACTACATTGATATACCACTTTTCACCCAGAAGACAGGCAAACATTCAAAAGCTGAACAAGTCATCCTGTTAGCAAAGATGTAGGAAAAGTTCTCTCATACATCTCTAGTAGCAATGCAAAATACCATAACCCCCAAGAAAGGGAATTTGACAGTTTCTAACAAAGCTACATATGCGTACACTCCTGAGACAATAATCCTACTTCTAGGAATTTACCCTATAGATTTGTCCCTGAGAATTCAAAAATACATATGCACAAAGCTATGGACTGTAAAATCATTTATAATGCAAAATACTGTAAACTATCAAAATACCAAAGCACAGGCCACTGGTTGAGTAACCCATAGCACAGATACACAGTGGAGTGCTATGCAGTTGTTTAAAAGCAGAATGAGATCTCTTGAACTTGCCTAACTTGCCTGGAAGTGATTTCCAGATTTTATTACATGAAAACAGCAACATGCAAAAGAACATATACAACATGCTACCTTCAGTGAAAGTAAGAGCAATATATCTTCTTATTCTTAGAGGAAAAATAACAGGAAGTTTAAAACAGAAAACAATGAAGTTAGTTACCTCCAAGAGGTTGAAGGAAATGGGGTATAAGTAATAAACAAGAGGCAGTGACAATTCTGAGTAAAACTTTACATAGCTTTGAGTTTTGAAAGTATACTAATATCTTCTATATTTAAAAAATTAAATCACTAAGAAAAGAAAGGGGAATAAAATCTATTACTGAGAGCAAACTGAAGCAGATTTGCTTTTTAGATGGAGCAACTGAATAAATGTGCTGACGTTGCTGCAACCCAGAATTTTTATTGTAGAAGAACAGACATGCAAGAATGAGAAGGCAAAGAACTCAGTGGAGAAGGATAAGAACTGGAGGTACTGGTGTAAATTCATTATTTCTAAGTTATGTATATGTAAGGGTATATGAATATTTATGTGTACAAACGGAAGCGTAGGGGTATCCAATCTTTTGGCTTCCCTGGACCACACTGAAAGAAGAAGAATTGTCTTGGGTCACACACAAGATACACTAACACTAATGACAGCTGATGAGCTATGCACACACCCCCCCCCAAAAAAAAAAAAAACACCTCATAATGTTTTAAGAAAATTTATGAATTTCTGTTGGGCCACATTCAAAGCCATCCTGGACCACATGCAGCCTGCGGGCCATGGGTTGGAAAAGCTTGTGTAAGTGTATACACATGCATGTATTTCCTGACACCACCAGGTGAAAGGGTGAAGAAGCAAACACCCTCCCGTAGCAACGAGCACACCCAGTACCCACTCCCCACTAAAGGAATCTGGGTTACTTATTTAACAATGGACTTATTCCAGGACTGGGGCATGGGAGGTATAAGATGAGCTTGTAACATCTTGTTATACCAAAAAGTAATGAAGTGTTCACATAAGTGGTGAGGGCAGAACACCGGCACCAGCTTGAAGGAGCAACTGACAGCAAACATGGGACCATCTGAACACAAAAAATAATTAGGTAATGAGTTGTAAATGACTGACTGAAGGTAATAGGAGCTCATGAGTCAATATCAATAATTAGTAAGTTTAACATGTGAAAGAAGTATTCTTGCTTACAAAAGAAAGCAGAGGGCTAACTGGTAAATGTGGTGGGAGTGCTAGAGCTGGAAATGCATCATTTGCAACCAAAAGAAAGCAGGTTAAAATGGCATCATCAGGCAGTAAGTTTTTTGTTGCTGTTGTTTGAGATGGAGTCTACCTCTGTCACCCAGGCTGGAATGCAGTGGCATGAGCTCAGCTCACTGCAAACCTCTGCCTCCCGGGTTCAAGCGATTCTCCTGTCTCGGCATCCTGAGTAGTTGGAATTACAGGCAGCGCTACCATGCCTGGCTAATTTTTGTACTTTTACTACAGACAGGGTTTCACCATGTTGGCCACGCTGATCTCAAACTCCTCACCTCAAGTGATTCGCCCGCTTCAGCCTCCCAAAGTGCTGGGATTACAGGGGTGAACCACCACCCCTGGCCTAGGGAGTAAGTTTTTAAAATCTAGAAGGAAGTCCTGAGGAAAAGCAAGATATCTGCATGGTCTTAAAGTGTCTCCTCACATACTGCTTTATTAGATACAAAGGAGGGGGAAAAAGAAGAAATTTGGCAACAGCCTGACCAGGTGATTCCCATGAGGGAAAGTGGAATAATGTATGCTTCCAGCTGTGATACCTTGAGGATGGATCAGCACTTTGCAGTATTCTGGCCAATAATGCATGCCTCTCATCTAATCATAAGGGGATATCAAAGACAAAATGGGGAAATTTCTGTTTGAAAAAAGAAAAAAACAAGTATATTGGGAAGAACTCTATTCTTCAAAAATACCAATGACAAAAACTAAATCCTAGAACCTACTTGGAGGAAGGGGTAGGTTATGAATGACATAAGATCAAATGACATAATTGGAATACGGCTAAACATACTACACTGATGTAAGTTTAGGAAGTTGACAGCAGGATTGTGATTTTTTAAGAATATTTCTATTATTAAGAAACACATACTGAAATAGTGGTAAAAAGGCGTAAGGTATGTAATTAACCCTCAAATGGTAGGGGACTGGGGGGAATAGAGACACACACATACATACACACACAAAGTGAGGGCATGCCCAATGATAATGAAATGCTAACAACTGATGAATCTAAGTAAATGGGATACGGGTATTATTTTTATTTTTTCCAACTTTTAGAGTTTGAACTTATTTTCAAGTAAAAATTTTCTAAAAATGCATAACACACCAACAGACAGACATTCTTGAGATAAAAATAGGACAAAGAAACCTATCTGACAACGACTGGTTTACAATAAAGATCCTGAAAAGATCACCCAGACTCCAGTTCACTAGAGAGCAGCCCCAAACTAGACCGGCAGCCCCTTGGGGGCACATCGATTTGCCCCCACATCTCCAGCCTTGACCACAGTGATATTCACACACAGTAAACACTCAAATGTTAAATGCAAACAAATGAGCAAATTATGACTCAAGACTACAGAGAGAACTACAGAAGAATTTAACAGCAGAGAAATACAATCATTCTTCAAATGGTTCAAAGGACAAACCTTCCAAACCATGAAAAACTCTCTATGGTAACTGTTTCTGTGCTTACTTTGTGTTAGGCATTGTGCTGCGCACTTTATAGACACCACTTCATTAAATCCAACACCCCTGTGAGGTAACTACTATTAACCTTCTATACACTGACTTACGGAAGTTATATAGGTAGCCAAAGATCATAAATTTAATAATTGAAGAAGCTGAAATTTGACTCCACAGCATAAGCTTTTAACCACCACATTATAGTGCCTTCAAAGAACAGAATAAAAAGATTAAGTACCCAATAGTATTCCCAGAAATTATGTATTTCTGTCACTCTGAAAGAGAACAGCAGATTACAAAGAGCAAATTAGAAAGGAGCACACCAAAGGGGAGACACAACAAGCTGAGAAAGAAACACAGAATTCTCTACTAGTTCTCAAGATAATGAAAACCGTAATAAAGAAGATTAACAGCAGGAGACAAAAATTATCCAGCAGTTACTAGATGCTATTAGAGAGTGTAAAGAAGGTAATTTTTTAAGTAAATATATATTTTTAAAAGGGTGTTGGGGCGGGGGGGACAGGGACTCACACACATCTCCCAAAGCTTTCAGGAAGGAAAAAAAGGATTATGATTAAATTTTTTAAAGGAAGATTTTTCTTGTGACAGCATAAACTGAAAAAACTGAAGAAAATGTTTTCAGAGTATAAAAAAGAAAAATTTGTAATATGAAACATTATACTATGCCAAATTCTTATAGTCTAAAGGGAACAGTCTCTTTCAGACATGTAGGGGTTCAGAAAATTTGTAATTCTTTTTAAAGGAACATAACCAAGACTCCGAAAGATTGAGGGTAAAGTTGGAATTAACAGAGGAAATATATTTTTTGCAAGAAAATTGTGTCAAGGTTTATAATCTAGGTTAATCAAATCAAACAGAGAAAAGGGGAATAAAAACTTCATTTTCGGTGGGGAATGGGAGAGGAGAAAATTTATATATTTAACATTCATAATCATTTACATTCACAAAATGAGATTCTGAATTATAAATCATTGCGGGAAGTAAAAGAAGAGAAAAATAGAAAGAAATTGTATGAACAATTTTGCCTCAAAATAGCCAAGCATTTCAATTACAACCATCAATCCAGATACCTCTATTAAGCTTTTCAAAAGATACATTTAAAATAACACAAAAGAATCCAAAATAAAAAGATAACTATTCAACTGGCAAACTAACACCCTACGTGGCCATAGTGTCAGGCAAGACAAAATACCTGCCCTTCCTGATCCCTCAACAAAAAACACATTACATAGAATAAAGAACAATTTTATACTGGCAAAAAGCACAACATACTAACACTGGCCTGACCTACTTGCTAAATAACAGCCACAAGGTATTTGTTTAAAAATATGATAAACTGATAGGAACAATTAATAGTGGTCAATTGTAACAACTTGTTAAATCAACATGTCAAAAATAAGGTAAAAGGACTTCATCTAACTAAATGAAATTAATAAACACAAATGCTACACCTTTAAAAAATCACTGCTTCAAGTATCAAAACATTTATTTTAAAAAACCTACTTTAAATTCTCTGATTAAATGAAATTAAAGCATAAATTAACATACTTCAGCACAACTTAAAAAAAGATAAAGCTGTTCTGTAAGATATATACATACATAAAGTTACAAATACAATAAATTTGGCTTCAGCCAAAGCTATAGCCTAAGGTAAACTTACCGTCTTAAATGTCCTTTTTCCTTAGGGAAGGAAAGAAAATGAATTACAAATTCAACTTCGTATTAGAAGTAAAAAGGCAAGTAGAGGAACTGAGTGAAGAGTATAAATATGCAAATCAGTCAAACAGCAGAGTTTTTCCTTTCCAATAAGTCATTCAGCAAGAGAAGGAATCTGAACTACCTGAGGAAGCAGGCCAGAGGTCATCACAATTCTTCAGCCCTCAGGCTCCACTCCCCAGGTAGCCACAGCTGAGCACAGTTACCCAGCAGCTCTTTTTTTCCCCAGGAGAGAAGGCCCCTCCCCTCAATCCCCACCACTCAGGCAGAAGCCTAATAGAACTTGCTGAAGACCACAATAGAACCTGGTAATACGGCTTTCAGCTCTAGGTCCAAACCTCACTGGCAGGGGCAGGGCGCAGGTGCGGAATCTCTGCTTCTGCAGCCACCTCCTCCCCATCCTCCACCCCTTCCCCCCCCGCCCCCCCCGCCGCCCACCTCGGGAACCTGAGGTTCTGGCCACATCACCTTCCTTTCCCAGGCCCACCGCCTCCTCACTAGAAAAAGCAATTCCAAGAAGGGCAATGACGATGCTGTGCCTTCCACTCCTGCGCACAGGCCATCAGGCCCTCTCCAGCTCCAGGAAAAACCCGCTACAGGCCCATGCAGCACCTGAGGGTCATCTCCATCCCTCAACCTCTTAACACCAGTAGCCCAGGAAGACTAAGCTTAAAAGCTAAACCACATCTCGGATTCCAAGGGTCATCTCCACCACCCCACTGCCCCCCACCCGGCTCTGAACACCTCACCCTGGAGGGGCAGAAGCCAAGTGAGGTAGGAAGTAAGTTAATAAGTTCATCGGCATATTTTATAATAGCTCAAAATTTTAAACAACCCAAATGTTCACCAACAGGTGATTCAATAAACAAATTGTGGTGTCTCCAGCACTCAGTAATAAAAAAGAACCACTACTGACCTGTGCAGCAATATAGACGAATTTCAAAATAATTACACTGAGTTAAAGAAGCCAGACCAAAAACGAGTATATACTATATGAAGCTTTTATTAAACATTCTAGGAAGTGAATACTAATCTATAGTAGAAAAGCAGACTGGGAAGACAGAGGTGTTTGAACAGCCGCAAAGCAAGCCAACAGGCACCAGGAAACTTTTGGCGGTGATGACTATGTTCATTATCTTGAAGAGTGTACAGTTTATTGTATGTCAATTATAAGTCAATAAAGCTGTTTTTTAAAAAGCTGATGGTAATGTATAGATGTGAATAGGTATCCGACTCGTCTGTTCTCTATATAAAACAGAGGATTTTAAAAAAATAAACAACTTACTTTGCATTTCCAGCCATTAGTTGGTACTGATTTCATAACTGGTTGAAGACAAAAAGTATGATACCCTTTGTCACACGTATCACACACTAGCATCTTGCTATCTTCTCCCGATTGTCTAAAAAATAAGATAGCATTAATGATGCCTTATCTTTAAACTTACGTTTTGTAACATAAGTATTCATGAAAATAATCAGTCCTGGGAATTGCACAGTTCATAAATACCTCAGTATCTGTTTTGTCTCTGCAGATAATAACAGAGGTAACCCTGCCATAAGGATTACCTCCTAAATGGTAATCTTTACTCAATGTTCACTTATGGTTAACTTGCTCTAGCCATTTTAGGATTCCTGCAAAGGAGGAAGAGTTAAGGCAAGATGAACAGCCTCTGGTCTTTTCTTTTAGAATATAACTTTCGAGAGGAAGGCGCTATAACTGCTAGGTGCTACTGTGTGGAAAGGAACAAATCTTGAAAAGACACTGTCATATAATGTAAAGACGATCAAGTTTGGCATCAGATTTCTGTTTGTATTCAGGCTGCTGTTTTCTAGCTGTGTCACTGAACAACTTAGACTAAAGCTCTCTGAGTTTCAGGTATAAAACGGGAATAAAAAAGATTACTGTGAGAATTAAATGTAATGCAGGTTCAAGTGCTCAGAATGTCTATTAAGCAATTAAATGCTGAATAATTATTTCAAAATACAAACCTTGTCATAATTATTAAGAATTACAGTTGAAAACCTAAAACCTTTCTCTAAACACTCTTCTGCCCCCAAAGATTAGGCCCCTGTCCGATAGCATTATCTCTGTTGAGATTTTTGACTATTAATCACTTTCAGATACTATGATTTTAATGTCAAGAGGAGGGAAAAGAAAAAATGGGGAATGCAAGAAGAGTTGAGAGAGGAATCTCTGAACGAAATCTGGGGGATAAATAGAAGTCAACAGGAAGATGGGTCAGTTGGCCTCCCGTTATTATTCAGTTCAACCTCGACATAAAAAGTCACGTTTTATCTCTTCAGCTACATGGAAAGATCTTGGAGAAAAAGTACTCTTCCTTCAAGTTCTTTCAATCCTTCCCAAGAAACTGAGTGCAGATACAAGGTATCGAATAAATGTTTACTGATATTTTATCTAATTTTTACCAAAATATGAAGGTATGTAGTCCTATTTATGTCACATAACTCTAAGATATCAATGCTTATTTCTTATCAAATTAAATAATAAAAACAGACTGATCATGGCAGTTGGGCATAATTCTTGCTGGTTACAACAAAAATCCTCAGCCTGTAAATGAAGATGCTGGTAACATCCCCAAATCATCGAGGTCATTAGAATCATGGGGGTGCAAGGGGAAATCACAGAAAAGACTGGAGAAATGACCAAGAGATTAAATACAATAGGAAAAGATAACCCCCTTACAAATTTGTAAATGCCACATATTTCGTTTTGGAATTATGCTGACCAGGACCTACTCAAGGTGGCTTTTAGAGAGATGCAGATGTACATTAAAATAATAGAAACTGTCCTTCCTGGAATGGAAATTCAAACACATGACTGATTTTTTGGTTCAACTCTAATTCTTCTACTTCTGTAGTTAGAGGTTTAAATCCTATTAAATCTCCTCCCCAGTCCCCCTTAAGAAAAGCTGCTTTATTCTTCTAATGCATGTTTTAAATTGTTAACATCGCTTATTTTTTAAATTGTTGGCAAATTTAAATTAGCTTTTTAGACAACCAGAGCAATTTAAATTATTAAAATCAGTTTTGTTTAAACTTCTTTCAAAATAATATAAATGTTAATATCCAGTAATGTTTTAAAGTATGATGAAGTCACTCTGAATGAATATAGCTAAAATATGAACAACCTTTATTATACTACACAAACCTTTAGCACCTAGTAATAGGATCCCTCTTAAACTCAATACACAGCTTTGAATTGAAATTAAAACTTACTTGCAGTTCTGGCACACTTTGCACTCAGGACATTGCCAACCTGCACGTTTTAATGGAGTAACCGCTATATCCAGGCACATTCCATGATAGTGCTGACCACAAGTAGTACAAAAGAACTGATCTAAGAGGTCTCCCGGGCTGTCGCACACTGCACAGTTTGCATCTTCCTTTGCTATAATTAACAGTAAAACAATGAAATTGTTGTATAAGAATTTAAAATTTTTCTGACTTTACAGTAAAATCAGTCAAAAGGATTTGCATCATGAACCTTTCAGACATTTGAAGTTATTCACATTGAATTGTCATCTAATCAGAAAGACGTATCAATAAAAACACTAGGGAATTTAATCTAAATGTAACCACATTAAATTTAATCGTATAGTTTTGCAATTATTTGTGGCTATATCTACTTGAGACCATAAGCAGTTCTTTAATTTTCTATTCCTAATGCCAATGATAATGCTGGATACCTAATTAATGCTCAATATATGCTGACTGGAAAGAATCAAACAAGGAAAATACCAACTGAGAAACACTTTGCAGTGTAACATAAACATTTTCTTTGAATGTTAAATTTATTTTGAAATTACAAAATCAGATAAGAGATAAAATCAAGAAACATTAGTATCAATTAAACTAAGATGCTTCTTAAGCATAAACAGACTATTCAAATCACATAAGGGCTTTTTTTAATTACTGGAAAATGTCCTGTGTAGAAGAACATTAAAGACAGAAGCTACACATTCATACATAAACAATTACTTAATATACTAAATTATATATTCATCAATATTAATTTCTAGTTGTAAAAGCATTAAAATCCACATAATTATGGACATCATCCATCCCTAAATGTGGATTAAAACAAAATGTACTAACAGTTCTTTTAACATATAAAACAGAAAATAAATATAAGGATAAAGTGCCCTGCCAAATATACAATTAAACTTATGCATATTGAAAAATAAGAAGGAAAATAATTCTAAAATCATACCAATCTTAGATAATATATAAAAAAAATGCCTGTATATAACAAGTATCACAAAGTATATGAATCTTTTCATTTTTTGAGGGTTTGATCATTCCTATTATTGACTCATATGTTCTTTCTTTTCCAGTCAAGCATATCATACCAACCTTAGATAATATATACAAATATGCCTGTATTTAACAAGTATCACAAAGCCTATGAACCATTTTTTTTTCCTTTTTTTTGAGACCGAGTTTCACTCTGTCACCTAGGCTAGAGTGCAGTGGCGTGATCTCGGCTTACTATAACCTCTGCCTCCCAGGTTCAAGGGATTTTCATGCCTCAGCCTCCCCAGTAGCTGGGATTACAGGCATGTGCCACCACACCCATCTAATTTTTATATTTTCAGTAGAGACGGGGGTTTGCCACATTGCCCAGGCTGGTCTCAAACTCCTGAGCTCAAGCAATCCTCCTGCCTCAGCCTCCCAAAGTGCTGTGATTGTAGGTGTGAGCTACTGCACTCAGCCTTTTTTCCATTTTTGGAAAGTTTGGTCAGTCCTATCAATTCCTCTCTGACTCATACGTCCTTTCTTTTCCAGTCAAGCATCTTAAAACAGAGTAAAAATATATTTCCTTTATTTGTACAGGAGTCTGCAAACTTTTCCTGAAAAGGGCCAGATAGTAAATATTTTAGGCTTTGTGAGCCACAGCAGTCTCTGACAAAAAGTCTACTTTTTGTTTTTATTTACACGCTTTTAAAAATGTAAAAATAATTCCTCGCTTGAGGGCAGTTACCAAAAAACCGGCTTCAAAATTTGGACGCTGGCTGGACCTCTGATACATTTCACAGAGGCTGGCTTAGCACCTACTACTCATCTGAAGCTACTTGAGTGAGGCTGCCAATGCACACAGGAAACCAGATGGTTACGTTTTAGTCTTTGGGTTTTTTTTTTGCACTTTGTAGCATTTGCATTTCTAACCACTTCCACATTAAAATGCCCCCTTCCTTAGTTTCTATCATGGCAACTCTCTCCCAATTTCTCCTTAGGTTTTCCCCTACTTTCGTCTCATCCACCTTTGTTGGCTGGCTTTTGTACCTATGCAATCTTTCTAAATGCTGGAGTTTCTTAGGATTTCATCCTTTTCCTTCTTTCCTAATCCCCCATAGTTTCCCTTTGTGATCACATCAACTCTCACACCATAAAATGCCACCATGATTCCCAAATCTATACTATTGGCCCTAGAATTCTTTCGTAAGCCCCAAACCTTTATTCTTCAAGTCTTACTGGATCTCAATAGCCAGATGTTCTAATAATATTCCAACTCAACTGCTCAAAAGTGAAACTTTTTTAAAAAACCAAAACATCATCCATTTTTCTCAAGAATGGATAAAGGCAGAAACCTTAGTATCATTGTTGACACAGAACTCGGCCCTGACCCAACACATCCAGCCAGATCCCAATTCTTATGTATTAAACTTCCTATACGTCGTTCTTCCTTATATGTTTATAGTTTAGTCTATCATACTAAGTTGGTGCAAAAGTAATTGCAGTTTTTGACATTACTTTTGATGGCAAAGACCGCAATTACCTTTGTACCTACCTAATATTCTGTCTTGCTAATTGCATTATCTTCTGCATCAAACCATCCATAGTTATGGTTCTGACATCCTCTCTAAATCATTTTCTACACATCCAGAACAATCTTTCAAAAATGTAAATCTATTAACCTCTGTATAAATTAAAACTCTACCAATACCTCATTTTTCACCTAAAAGGAAATCAGAATTTTCAAGCATAAAGCAAAAAGGCCCTTATCTCCCTTTCCGACTGAATCTTAGAACAACTCCCTATTGTGTGGTCATGGTGGGTTGTCTGCCACGCACCTCACATAACCTGCTATTCATGTTTGTGAATGTTTGTGTGGTTGCACACATTCTGTTCCCTCTGCTTGAAATTTTGTGTTTCTGTCGAGCTCGCAGCCTTCAAAACTCTGCTCATGGCTGGGCACGGTGGCTCATGCCTATAATCCCAGCACTTTGGGAGGCCAAGGCAGGTGGATCACTTGAGGTCAGGAGTTCGAGACCAGCCTGGCCAACACGGTGAAACCCAATCTCTACTAAAAACACAAAATTAGCAGGGTATGGTGGCACACGCCTGTAGTCCCAGCTACTCAGGAGGCTGAGGCAGGAGAATCGCTCGAACCCGGGAGGTGGAGGCTGCAGTAACTGGAGTTTGCGCCACTGCACTCCAGCCTGGGCGACAGAGTGAGACTCTGTCTCAAAACAAACTCTGCACATTATTTCCTGAATACCTATTACCACACCCAAATATTATCCATTTAGTTGTTGAATATTACATTTTCCCATATGCTTATAAGAAACTTCTGTTACATAATCAATTAATTACAGCACAACTCTGTGAATCCTTGAAGGACAGGGGCCTTAACTTTTTTAACTTTGTATCCCCAACTGCCTAACATGAATCAAGTCTTATTGAACATATTTTAAGTGAAGGACTTAACTGCTAAAATCACTTTTAAATGGCTCCTAAAGTGACAGGCATTTAAAATAAATCATTAATCTAAAAATGAAAGCGTCATAAATTAGTTCATTTTTGATAGAAAGGACATAATTGGGATAATTTATTTTTCTTAATATTAAAGAGTACCAGTATTTATCTTTCAAAACATGTACATTTAAAAATTGATCTCTTTTTGCTCACCTTAAAACTGTTTAAAAATTAGGGGAATACTCAACTAATTATCAGAAACTAATTATCAGATAATCAATTCATTTTTCTATTATACTTTCCTAGGAACACTAAAATGCTTCTGTGAAACTTCCTAGAGTTTGCTCCCCTGACACTTCAACTTGCCATGGCAGCTACTAGGGACATGTGGTTTCTGAATAAGTGAAATGTGATTAGTTCAAATTGAGGTGTGCAGTAAACATAACATTCACACTGGATTCCAAAATCTTAATAGGGGAAAAAAGTCAAGTCTCTCAAAATTTGAAATATTACTATTTTGGATGATTGAATTAAATAAAATTTATTACAATTATTCCCAAATGTTTCCTTTTACTCTTTTTAACATGCCGACTAGAAAAATTACTTATGTTGCTCACATTATATTTACACTGCACAGCACTGTTTATACAACAAAGCCCACTCTGCAACAAGACAACTGTCACTGTCACAAAACTCACTTTTTTTTTTTTTTTCTTTTTTTAGACGGAGTCTTGCTCTGTTGCCCAGGCTGGAGTGCAGTGGCCAGATCTCAGCTCACTGCAAGCTCCGCCTCCCGGGTTCACGCCATTCTCCTACCTCAGCCTCCCGAGTAGCTGGGACTACAGGTGCCCGCCAACTCGCCCGGCTAGTTTTTTTGCATTTTTTTAGTAGAGACGGGGTTTCACTGTGTTAGCCAGGATGGTCTCGATCTCCTGACCTTGTGATCCGCCCGTCTCGGCCTCCCAAAGTGCTGGGATTACAGGCTTGAGGCACCGCGCCCGGCAAAACTCACTTTTTAAACTATGATGATTTCCACCAATTCCTTACTGACAACCTTGCTGTGTTACTGGATTACTATGGATCACTGGTAATAAATTAGTCAAAGAAAAACATCCATGTAATACATCTGGTGCAAAAACACCTAATATGCCTTCCTTATGTGAAAAACAATAATCTTTAAAAGCACTACACAAACAAATGAGGTTGGTTCCAACCCTCCCAGTCAGGGAGAAGATGTGTGGGAATACTGAAACAACCTTTTGGAGGTCATGTATAAGAAGATTATCGATACTACTAGATAGCTTTGGTGTCATGTCAGAAATTAACTATGTATATTTAGAAACACATATGTCTGTAAGCCAGAGACATTAAGTTTAAATACTCAACTAAGAAATTTTTCTTTAAACAGCTGAAAAAGCAAAAAGTCAGGCTATAACTAAAGATAATTTAAGAGGGGACAGGAGTAAAATCCAGGTCTACGTGGCTTCTAAGATCAGGCTCTTGACTACTAATCAAATTGACTCCTCAGCAAACTTCACTACTCATCAATGAAAGTGATGAGTATTTGAGTATACACAAAAGTAGACATGAAATGCCAACAGTGGCATACAATGAAGAAGCTAAATGAAGTAAGGGGAGCAAGGTTCTTATGGCAGAAGAAAAGTGAGAGGAAACAAAATAATCATCTTTGGAGAAAGTCATTTCCTAAGAGACAGCTGAAAAAAGAGAAGAGGGAAATAAAAAAGACAAAAACATTGAGCTTAAATTAGAATGGAGCTTATCATAGATCCTTAAGCTTGATGAAGCTATTGCTTAAGAAAGTCCAGACAACATGTAAGAATAAAAGCATTGGTGAACAGCAACAAAAGTTAAAATAGCTGTCATATAGTGTGAATTTAAGAAGGACCAAATCGGCATTGCTTTCTAATTTCCATCAAACCCTATCATCTGCCAATTTTCATTACTGGCAGGACACTGTGCTGGGTGATTTGCCTATGAAAGGGAATCTCTGGAAAGAAAAAATAAATCATGGATGTCATTCAAAGAGGCTAGACCATATCATTGGCAGGTAGATAAGAAAGGTCAGAGGACTGACAGAATTTAGGGTAAAAGAAAAGCAGCAGGACTTAATGTCAAGAAATACAAAGATAACCAAAGAAAAGAGGCTGGAGTTAAAGCTTAAGTGAAGTAAAAGGAATTAAGCTAAATGATGAGTAAATACATTGAGGAACAGGGGGTGAATTAAGATATGTAGCATTTCCATGTTTAAACCCTGCAAAGACTTCTCACTGCAGACTGAATAGAACCCAAACTCCTTCCCTTGCTTACAAGGCCTACATGATCTAGCTTTTGTTCGCCTTGATGATGTCTCTACTACCCACCTAGTAGGCTACTACGCTCCAAGTAAAATGACATGCTATCTGTTCATGAATCATGCCAAGTCCATTCCTCAAGGTCTGTGTAGTAGTCTGTTCCCTCTCCCTGGAATGCTCTTTCCTCCTGGTCAGGAGTTCAAGACCAGTCTAGCCAACACAGTGAAATTCCATCTCTACTAAAAACACAAAAAATTAGCCGGGTGTGGTGGTATGCGCCTGTAATCCCAGCTATTTGGGAGGCTGAGGCAGGAGAAATCACATGAGCCCGGGAGCCGGAGTTTGCAGTAAGCCGAGATCACACCACTGCATTCCAGCCCAGGTGACAGTGCGAGACTCCATCTCAAAAATAAATAAATAAATAAATAAATAAATAATCCCAGAGAAATCTAATTTAGTCATTTAGGCCTTGATTTTACACCACTGACTTAGTTTGAAGGCTGTTATAAGAACCAGCTCTATGAAACTGATATTTTTCTACTACAAGGTGGCTATACTTTAAGACAATTTTTCATTGCATTGTATCAAGTGACGTCTTATTATATCATTATATCAAGTGACGTCTTGCTATAAATATTAAGAATCAGATTAAGGGTTCATATTTCCTTCTTTGTACTGACTGCTAAAAAGGTATAGGGCCAAATTTGTGGTTACGTCTAAAATTATATTTTGGGGGGGAGTCTCTATTACCTTCATATTTATCCTATCTAAATTTTCCATTGTCAAATTTCCTTACTTATTTTTAGTTTTATCCTATTGCTCATGTATTTTTATGAGTCTCTATAAGTCTATTTTGGAAAAAGGCAGAGTACTCATAATTTTAGTATATCTTTTAGCTTTATGTTGCCATAAACCTTTCATTACATACATGATCAACAATAGCAAATTATCTCACCTCAGTACTTATTCTACTATTCTGCAAACTGATTTATGATTGCTAACATTAACTGAAGGTATACACTATTAGAACACAGTTTTCAGTAGAAAGTAGCACTGCCATTAAGTAATAAAATGTTCTAACATTAGGAAAACATTCTTATAAAAGTTTGCATGTTGTTTACTGAGGTCTAAAGCATAACTACAAAAGGCTGAATAAAACTCAGATGCTTACACACACACACAATTGTTTGATTGAGATGACAAAGTCTATTTATTATACCGCCCAGAATATAATCCACAGTTTACGTACCTGCTGAAGTCACTTGGTACATAAACAGTAGCCGTACCAGTTGCTGGGCATGGAAGTTATTTTCTTCCAGATTTAAGAGGGTGCATCCAAAGCATTTTAAAACTCTAAATCCCTTATTTATTCGCCTAAATATAAGTTAAAATTTAAGTTTGCCTTGCTTATAATTTGTCTGGACACTAGGTTACTAAGGGCAGTATGATTACATATGTGAACACAAAATAATTTTAACAGAAAATGAAATCATTGTACGAAACAAAGATAAGGGATAATGATCATGTAGACGAACTGTATTTGAGATTAGTTTAAGCCTGGGGTAACTATGTTTATGTTTCACAGACCTGGAGAAGACAGGAAAAAAGCTTTTATCAACATTGCTAAGAACAGGTAAAAGTTAACATTAGGTAACTGAGAGGTGACATAAAAAAGATTGAATAAAATATCACGGAGATTTCATGATGAGATTGGAAATTCAATAGACTACAGGAAAAAAATCCCAAAACATACATGCTCACTGGGAAAACACATAGTAAGAAAAAGGAGAAATCTCTCTTCAATGATACAATAGTAAAGAGTTATAATTTCCTGTATAATGTAAATTTCAAGCACTTAAACATTTTCATTGAATTATAAAATACTATTTGGAAAAGAAAGAAAAACTGCACAACTGCAGATTACAGATGACCAAGATAGACGAATCATGAAAAGGTGCTAGCAGAGATTTCTGTCACACCTATCAGGGATACACAATTTCTAAGAATTTCAGAAGTGTTTGTGTTCCTATTAATGTAAATCCTGAAATAACACCTGAATGAACTGTATTCTAATTCTTCAACTGGATGGCTTTTTGTGTAAAAGATGTTGAATACTGATTAACTTTTTAATAAATTATTTTATAGTATAAATTAGAAATACTGCATAGTCAGTATTTACGTCTTTCTACAGTGGTTTTTAAAATGTTTTAAGAATAAAAAAGTATGCAAACTTTATTTGATTTTTCTGAGGAAATAACTTTTTGGATTTAACTTCAATGAAACCATTGATAACATTTCCCTCCCCAAGGATCTCTGGCAAAGATCCCTCAGATTTTAAAGATTATGTATTATTACCTTTTAATACAAGTAGAATAACACTCAGGGAATTTACAACATTTGTTATTGTAAGTACATTGGTTGAAGGTTTTAAAAAATCTATCCGTAGTAAACTTACATCTTTCAGGAGCTTGGTCAATGTGTTCTGGACAAAGCAGGAAGATGTGACTGAAATCCTGAAAGGTGCCGGCTCCTGCAGCACAAGGATAATGATACATCTGGGTACATTTCTCTTCACAGCATTTGATAGTGGCTCCAAGGTGCTTACAAAATGCACATCGCTGAAAGGGGTAAAGGAGAGAAATCTCTTTATAAAACCTTGAAAAGGGATATTCAAATATAAGCTGGGAAGGTGTAAAAAACTCTCTGTATATCACAAGTAAAACAAATTGAACCTGCAAAATATTAAACAAAGGATTAGTTAAAAATAACAAAATCTACATTACTCAATTTAGTGCTTTGTGTGCTACCAACTCATCCTTCCATTCAAATTAGAAAGTTAGAATTTCACTTTTTCCTTATATTTTCAAAAATAAATTCTGAAGCATTTTTGAAACAAAAACCTAAAGATTTTTTTAAAAAGCAAATAGTAATGTGGTTAAAAGGGCAGGTTTCTATATTGAGGATTATTATAAAGTTTTTAAATCCCACCAAAACCAGTAACAGGAATATATATTATTTATGAGACACATTACTATTTTTTACCCAGCCTAGAAATAAATACAAAATAAACTCATCAATTATAAGTTAACGGGGACACAAATGGTTAAAGACTCACACACAAAAAATTACATACTTCAATGCAGCAATCAATTTCAAATTTCTTAACAAAAGATGGAAATGCGGGGGAAAAAATTAGTCATCTGGTATCTTTCCCATTTCAACCCGCCTCCATTATCTTGCAAGTGGTAAAACACACAGAAATAAGCCCCAAACAAGAGGGGCAGTCTAGGGTAAGTGAACACATAAGAAGTCAGAACAAATTATCTAAAATGTTGCATTTACTTATTCAGTTTTCCCTTAGAATGATTCATAAACTCTTCCTCATTCTCCCAAGTCCACTTTGAGCATCATTTTCTTTGAGCAGAGTTTGATGGACCCTGTACCATACAGTATGAAATCTCTCTGTGGGAAATGCCTATCTAATATATATGTTTGTTTACACCATTACATGATCATTGTTTATATTTTCCTCTTCCTAGTCCAAGATCCTTCAATCGTGGTGCCATACTATCTTTGTATCCAAAGCACCAAAAATGCTGCTTGATACAGGTCCTAATAGATAGGTGTTCCTGTTTATAGATACCAAAAAGACTTAACTTTTGGTGATCTTGTTTGTAAGTGTGGCTCATAAATAGCTTAGTTGAGATAACTGGAGCCTCATGTAACAGAGACAGTTGGCCCTGCTAACATTACTGTGGATATCTTCACATGTTACTACACTGACTCTATATTCTGCTAATTACCCAGAAACTACAGTAGTTAAAAGTATAATTGTTTTCAATGTTTTATGTATAAATCTGTATATCACATAATATCAAACTCTTCCTCACTGTCATCAGTCCACTGCATTGAATCAACATAACAAAGCTAAGTGACTCTTGAGGGCTGAATCAGAAAGAACTAAGAATAGAAAAAGATATAAAAACTTGGTCGGGCACAGTGGCTCATGCCTGTAATCCCAGCACTCTGGGAGGCCAAGGCAGGCGGATCACGAGGTCAGGAGATCGAGACCAGGATAATCCTGGCTAACATAGTGAAACCCCATCTCTACTAAAAATACAAAAAATTAGCCAGGCGTGGTGGCAGGTGTCTGTAGTCCCAGCTACTCGGGAGGCTGAGGCAGGAGAATGGCATGAACCCAGGAGGCGGAGCCTGCAGTGAGCCGAGATCACGCCACTGCACTCCAGCCTGAACAACAGAGCCAGATTCCATGAAAAGAAAGAACAAAAGAACGAAAGACAGGAGGGAAGGAAGGAGGGAAGGAGGGAGGGAGGAAGGGAGGAAGGAGAAAGAAAGAGAAAGAGAGAGAAAGAGAAAAAGAAAGAGAGAGAGGGAGGGAGGGAGGGAAGGAAGGAAGGAAGGAAGGAAGGAAGGAAGGAAGGAAGGAAGGAAGGAAGGGAGGGAGGGAGGGAGGGAGGGAGGGAGGGAGGGAGGGAGAGGCAGGAAGGCAGGAAGGCAGGAAGGAAAAAGAAAGAAAATTAAAGCAGAAAAAAAGAAAGCTAAGTGACTCTTGGTGTATCTTCCACAAATTCTGACTGCAAGGCAATAGACCACTATAGCTTCTAAATAACTCATAAACACTAATTACAGTTGTGACACTTTAATTTTACATAAATATACAGAATAACATTTCAGTTCTATTTTGGCACTCAAGGGTATTAATGCATTAGAAACACAGAAAAAATAAATATCTGTCTTCATTGATAAAGTGTAATAACAAGCTTTCACAATACAGGTAATTTTTTGTATTATAACTCCCAAGGTAGCTATATAAATATGTTTAGTGCATTAACAGAACCCAGAATTAACTACAAATACAACACCTTGGGTAGTCTAAATGTCTGAACAGAAAGGCCACATAAATGTCGAGAGAAAAAGTACAATCAATCTGTTGAAAAATGTTTATAACAACTCATTAACATAACAAAATAATTTCTGCTGAATTGATAAAATCTAAAATCGCTTATTTTGATACCATATGGAAAGTTTTGCAGAAGCCTTTTGCACTAAAAATAATCTTGGCAGACAAAATATAATGAAAGGTAAGTATATAATAACATAAATAATTTAAATTCACCATCTTCTCAGTGTCTTTCTCATTTTAGAAATACAAATATGTTCTCTTAATCAAACCTGCAATGAAAAATATTATATGACATTAGCTAAACTACTATGAAAAGTACTGGAATATATCTAACATACTAATTTACAATATCATATAAAGATATCAGTGAATAAAGGAAGGAAAATAAAACACCACATTTAGGAGAACACTTCAAACCCGTCGGTTACAATTACATAGCTAATGAAGAATATTCGGCATTAAAAGAAAATGTTTACTATATATACATAGTCTGGAATGTATCTTCCTAAACCAAATAAACAGTACTTGTAAAATTGTAGACAATATCAAAGAATGAATTTCGACAGGGTACTTCTCAAATGTCAACACTCTTATACACTACACGTAAAAGAAATCGAGCAAGTTAAAATATTAATAATATAATAAGTAACATATATAATACATAAGTAACAATTACAAAGCTAATTAACATTTGGGGAGGAGGGATAAAGAAAATAGCTCTTGGCTGGGCATGGTGGCTTATGCTTATAATCCCAGCACTTCGGGAGGCTGAGGCAGGTAGATTATTTGAGCTCAGGAGTTCAAACCCAGCCTGGGCACCATGGTGAAACGCCATCTCTACAAAAAATACAATAATTAGGTGGGCATGGTGGCATGCACCTATAGTCCCAGCTACTCACGAGCCTGGGGTGGGAAAATTGCTTCAGCCCAGGAGGTTGAGGCTGCAGTGAGCTGTGATCATGCTACTGCACTCTAGCCTGGGCAACAAAAGTGAGACCCTGTCTCTAAAATTTAAAAAAAAAAAAAGTAGCATGTTATAATGTTATAATATTTTCCCATATTAATCCAAGAACACAATAACAATAACAACAAAAACTCAGTGAGAGCTCATATTACCAGTTTTAAGAACAAGTCTGAGGAATTTTCAAAACTTTTCTTTAACAGATTGAAATAAGAATCTGTCAAAATATATTTATAAAACAAAACAGAATGAACAAAATTTCTGAGATTAAAGTTGTATCATAAAAAAATACCAAGAAGTTAAATATTCCACAGTTCGTTTAATTAACTATCCAGTATTTATTCTGTATCAACTATAGCAATGGTCTTAGGCTACGTACTCTAATAAATAAGTATTATAAGGCTCCCCATGCTCCAAATTTGTTTTTAACCTTCACCAATCTTTTCTTCGTATTAGGCAACTAGGATTCTCCCAGGATGCAGTAATAAAGAACAAAGATGGAAAGTAAGAGAAAGAGGTAAAATGACATGAAAATCTGATCCAGAAGGTCCAATGTCTGTTTTATATGAGTACCAGAAAGCGAGAAAACGGGAGGGATTTTAATCACCAAAATTCTAAAGGAAAAGTTATGAAAATATCTAATAATAAAAGCTAACATTTAATTAAGCATAATCCTCATTCAACAGATGAGGAACCTAAAACACAAAGAGTCATTATCACTGTTCCACTTATCTCTACATCCCTACAAAAATACCCACTCTTAATCTGTAACAATGCCTCCTTAAACTCCCTGAATGGCAGCTTCAGGTAAAAACTTCCCAGATAGTTTGAATAACAAGGATAAAAGGAAAATTCTTGGAGCCACATAAAGAAGAAAACAGATCATTACAAAGAAAGAAAAATCAGGCATCAGTTCTCATTACCAATAGTGAATTAAAAAGAAACCCAAAAAAATCATTATTTTCCTAGGTCTATAAAAAATTATTTAAAACCAAAATTTTTAATGCCTGTTAAGCTAACATTCAAGTCCATAGAAAACAAATGTAAATAGGTTAAATTCTCTAGTAAAAGATAGCAACTTTCAAAACATGCAAAATATACTACTTACCACATATACATATTTTACATAAAACTACACTACAGACTTCATTTATGTATATGTGTGTGTGTGTGTACAACATATATAATTAAAAAATGAATGAAATACTTTGGATATTTGTCCCTGCCAAAATTTCACGGTGAGCTGTAATTCCCAATGTTGGAGGTGGGGCGTTATGGGAAGTGTTTGGGTCATGGGGGCAAATCCCTCATGGCTTGGTGCTATCCTTGCGATAATGAGTGAGTTCTCACAAGATCTGGTTGTTCAAAAGTGTATGGCACCTCCACCCCTCTCCTTTGCTCCTGTTCTTGCTCTATGAGATGCCTGCTCCCCCTTCTCCTTCCACCATGATTTCTAACTTCCTGAAGCCCTCACCAGAAGCAGATGCCAGCACCACACTTCCTGTACTGTCTGTGGAATCTTGAGCCAATTAAACCTCTTCTTGTTATTAATTACCCAGCAATAGGTATTTCTTTATAGCAACACAGGAGCGGCCTGACACTATATATATATATACACTCATACACAGTGACATACACAACTCAAAAACAGACTTGAGGGGAAAAAACACAAACAAATGCTATCCAAAAAATGCAGGTATAGCAATAATTCCAAAGGAATAGAATTCAAACTAAAAAGCAATGAACAAGTCAAAGATAGTATTTCATAATAACATGTTTTATGTTACAGTGTGAATTCCAAAAGAAGCCATAGTCATTAAAGTTTATACACCTAATATATATATTTCATATATAAAAAGTAAAGCTGAATAGAAATAACATGCATAGATTAGACTTTAACATAGCTCTCAAATCAGGATATTAAATAGATATTAAATAAATAATAACAATGATCAGGTTTGATTCAAACTGACACATAAAATACACACAGATTTCTGTATTTCAAAAATAAAGAAAATATATTCTATTCAAATGTACATAGAATTTTCAAAAAAAATTCACATATATGGTCATAAAGAAACGTCCATGTATTTTAAAAAGCAGGTATTTCCTAGGTTATATTCAGTAAAAGCAGATGTGTCCCTAGACCTAACACAATAAAAATTAGAAATTCACAATGTAAGGATAAACTCCCAAATCTATCCACTGGCAAAATTTAAAACTCCTTTCTATATAACAGCAGAATTTTAATCAGGAAGAAAAATCATGTATTATTTTTAAATGATTAAGAAACATCAAAAAAATCTGAGATGTGGCAAATGTGGTATTCAGAGGAAAAAATATAGCTTGAAAAATACAAAACTGTAAGACCAAAGAATTAAAATAAATAATGCTTGATTCAAAAATTAGGCCAATAAGAATCAACATAGAATCCATGAGATTCGCAATGTGGGGAAGTAAACCCACCCTAATACTGTGTTTATTAAAATGCTATTAATGAGATTCGGGTGTTTAAACAACTGTTCACTTTAGAAAATGAAATAAAACTGACTGAAATAAAACCTAATCTATGAAATTATTCTGTATATGAATTGACCTGAAGTAATGAATATTTCAATGACTGATTCCTAATTCTTGTTCTGGCCCAGGCTAATTATTCTAGTTGGCATACTATTAAACACACATTTCTGATTGAAACATCTGCTAAAAAAATAACATCAAATGACATTACAAAATCAAAATAGAGGCTGCTAAGAGTAGAATTTTTCTCCTGCCAGTATCTTTCCTTTCTGACCCATCCTCCTCACTGCTGCCACAGTAATCTTTCTAAAGGAATACAAATATACTCTGAATCAGATGCAAACCCCTCAATACAGAAAGTGTGGTAGGCAGAATTCTAAAATGCCCACATACCACCAACCCGACCAAATTTCCTACCCTAATACAGAGGCTGTAAATATGGTGAAATATCATGGCAGGGATAATGCTATTAATACATTATATGGCAAAGGAATTCTGCAGATTAAAGTCACCAATCAACTGCCTTTGAATTAATCAAAAGGGAGATTTGCCTAATCTAATCAAACAACCCCTTTGAAAGCAGAGTTTTCTCCAGCTAGTAGTAAAAGGGAAATTCACAGCAAGGGAACATTTCAATACACTGTTGCTGTCTTTGAAGATTAAAAAGAGCCAGGAGCAAAAACCAAAGAGTGGCCTCTAGGAGCTGAGAGTGACCCAGGCCAATAGGCAGTAAGAAAATGGTGAGCTCAGTCCTACAACTGCATAGAACTGAATTCCTCCCACTCCTGAATGCGCCTAGAAGAGGATTCACCCCCAGAACCTCCACCCAGGTAACACCTTGATTCGAGTCTTGTGAGACCTTAAACAGCACAGTTGAGCCTGATGCCCAGAGTTCTGACCTAAGTAAATGGGTGCTGTTTTAAAATATTAAGTTTATGGTAACTGCTTTATAATAATAGATAACAAATAGAGCAGCATTTCAAGGCCCTCCATGCTTTGGTCTCTGCCAAATCACTATTACATTTTTAAGATATTTTTTTAAACACTATACTTACGTTACACAATGTCTTAACACTATGAAGTAAAAATGTAAATATTTTAAACTCCGGCTTGGAAACGAGGAGGCAGAATCTCAGAGATTTTTCTAAAATAAAATAGGAGAGGCAAGCTTTCTGAGTCCACAAAACTGCCCTCTACCTATTGGGTCAAAGAAAAAGTAATTTCTCTATTTGTAATAACATACATAAATTATAAACCCTGAAGAAATATGTCCCGAATAGCTATCTTTAACATAACCATAAATAAAAACATGAATAAATCTGACTACATAAAAATGTAAAAACTTCTATGTGGTGAGAACACACATTACAGAAAAAAAAAAATCAAATGACAAAAAATAACCTCCAATTTGAATTACAAATATCTAGTATCCTGGATATATAAAAATAAAGCTTGTAAGTTATAAAAATGAGTATAATTTTAAAATAGACAAGGATACTTTATAGAATTTCGTAATTTAAGGAAGGCATAAAGTTAGCCAACAAAATATGGGTAATATGAAAGAATCAGTAAGCATTATTATTTGCCAGCAACTAAGCCAAGTACTTTATAAGAATTACTTTATTCCCATCTACGCCAGGCACGGTGGCTCACGCCTGTAATCCCAACACTTTGGGAGGCAGAGGCAGGTGGATCACTTGAGGTAAGGAGTTTGAGGCCACCCTGGCCAACATGGTGAGACCCCATTTCTATTAAAAATACAAAAATTAGCTGGGCCTGGTGGCAAGCGCCCGTAATCCCAGCTACTCAGAAGGCTGAGGCAGGAGATCAGTTGAACTCAGGAGGTGAAGGTTGTTGCAGTGAGCCGAGATCGCGCCACTGCACTCCAGCCTAGACAACAGAGTGAGACTCCATCTCAAAAAAAAAAAAAAAAGTAAGCAAGTAAAGAAAAGAAATTACTTTATTCCCATCTAACCACAACCATTTTAGGTAGATACCACTATTTTTCATTTTACAAATGAAGCAGAGAGGTTAAATTCCTTGCTCAAGCCCATAAGTCAGGAAATGAAAGAGGAATTGAACTCAAGGAGTTCATAATTAGTTACATACAAGTAATAAAGATAAATTCATCAACTATGGAAATGTACTGAATACTCTGTCTTGTTTACATAATGGCTTTTATTTAGGTTGTAAGAAAATAACATACAGCCAGGCATGGTGGCTCATGCCTGTAATCCCAGCACTTTGGGAGGCCAAGGCAGGTAGATCACTTGAGACCAGGAGTTTGAGACCAGACTGGCCAACATGGCGAAACCCCATTTCTACTAAAAAAAAAAAAACCAAAAATTAGCCAGGCATGGTTGTGCATGCCTGTAATCCTAGCTACTCGGGAGGCTGAGGCAGAAGAATTGCTTGAACCCAGGAGGTGGAGGTTGCAGTGAGCCAAGATTGTGCCACTGCACTCCAGCCTGGGCAACAGAGCTGGACCTTGTCTCAGAAAAACAAAAAAGAAAGTAAGAAAAGAAAGTAGCCACTCTGGGATTAGAATCCATAAAATGCTCTCAGTGTCAACCAAAAGAAATGTACTGGAATGTTCAAAAACATAATTCATAATGACCTCAAATTGAAAGTCCCCAAAATGCCCAACAGTAAAATAAATAAATTACGGTACTCTTAACAACAGAATACTATACATCAATGAGAAAAATAAACAACTGGAAGCAACAATTTGGATTTATCTCACAAATACATATGTGAAAGATGACAGAAAACAGTACTTAGTAGCTCAATTACACAAAGTACAAACATGCAAGACTCACCTATGTTGTTACTAGTGATGACAGTGCATGTCTTTGGGGAGTTAGGAGTAGTAACCAACAGGAGTCTTGAATGGAATTTCTGGGATGCTATTATTTGTTTCCTGATGTGATTTTAGTATATACGTTCTAATATTTGGGGTATTCCTAGAAATGTATATCTATTATTCACTTGCTATATATATAGCCTCTATATATGCTATATGCTCTATATATGTAGCATATACCATATATAGAGCATATAGCATATATACAGCCTATATATAGCTCTATAGATGCAGCCTATATATACAGCAAAGTGAATTTTATATATAATTCTTCAAATTATATATGTAATTCTTCAACATATTTTTAGAAAAATTAAGGTTTTTCTAGAAAATTAGGAGAATTTTAGATAAAAACTCAACTTTTCATGGAAAATATTTTCCTTTTTTTCCTCACATGAAATTCTGTATCAAAGTTAGTATACTACCTGCTCTCTCTCCAACAGTGGGTTAAGAGTTTGTTTTCTTCTCAAGTAACCTGTATTATATTAAGATGATATTAACTGAAATAATCATATAGATGAATGCACCATAAAGCTAATTCTAAGATATCTGTCCGTAGCCAAAAGCAGAAAAGGGATACACATAACTTCCACATAAAACATCCACTCCCGTTTTTTTGGTTATTCCTAAAAGCTCATAATGTATACGATGATAAAACTTATTGTTTGAAATTAGGGTTTTTGAAATTGAATTATTAATTTAAACATGTTTGCTTAACACAACTTTAAAGTTAAAAAACACTGCATAGTACAGAAGAGTTAAACACTTCAAAAAGTGGGAAAAAATTTTAAAGCTTTCATTTGAGTAGGAGTAAACACAGACACAGTAAGAATCAAGTTAGTTGGATACACTTAAATCACATCTTTTAAGAACATAAGAACAGATTATTTGCTTTCTCTTTAGTCCAAAACCTTAGGGTAATTTTAGTCCAAATTTGAAACAAACAGAAGAATACTCAGCTTCTTAAAAGTTTTATTTCAAGAACAGTAAAAGAACTTCTGGTCTTACAAACATTACACGGATAAAACGAGTTTCTCCAAACAGATTTATGTAAAAATCTAGTACATATATCCCCAAGTTGAGTCAATAAGGTGAACCAGATTCTGGTTGAATGGAATCCTTGAAATATAACTTTGGTGTACAAACTGTTTGTGTTTTCCACTTTTCTTAAAAAAGAAGTGATAAAGCAGATTCCCAGTACCTGCCAACCGACAAAATGCTACTTGCCAGGTAAAAACCACTACCAAAAATCAGAATCACAGAAGGGCTATCAGTAAAAATATTAATGCCACAAATTAACATGATGCTAACAGCTGAATTATGTATCAAGAGTATTTATATAATCACAGCAAATAACTCAAATATCTCTTACATCACTAGTAAACTCAAAAAGAGATAGCAAAACGCAGTATTAAATTTCATTACTGATCTACTAGCTTTAACTATTTAATACTTGTACACTTAGTTTTGATTACTTTTAAATTGAAACAAAAATAATCTTTCCTTCTTTTAATGACTTTTTCAGTTATGGGAAAGATGACATTAAAAGAAAATATACAATTATAGCTTAGCTACAGGTATAAAGCTGTTTTAAAGATATGTAATTGTGATATTAAATTAAACTGAAAACATAAATATGAACTTGTGATTTTGAAAAAAAAATCTATTTTGTGTTTGGTTTTGGTATAAGGAGAGAAAAATAAGTCAGAAGAACAGAAAATACAGAAATAGACTCACTTTTCCATATTCAATTAACTTTTGACCAAGGGGCCAAGATAATTCAAGAGAGAAATAAATAATCACTTAGAATGATGCTGGAACTGCTAAATAATCCGTATGGAAAACAAAGAAACATGAATCTTATCTCATATTCTCTTATCATATGTGTAATTTAACCATAAATGGATTTTTTAAACCTACAAGTAACCCTGGGGCAGGCAAAGATTTTTTAATAAGGCATAAAAAGCATAATTTTTTCAAATCCCAAAAAAATTAACAAATGACAAATGTCATCAAAATTAAACCCTCTGCTGTTCAATAAACATTGCTAAATAAATGAAAACAAGTCAAACATTAGGCAAAAATATTTATAAAACGCATCTCCAATAACTGACTTCTGTGAATAATATATAAAAAACTCTTACAACTCAAGATGACAAGCAGATCAATTGGAAAAAAATGGTGGCAGAGACAAAATATTTTAACAGACATGTCACCAAAGATATACAAATGGCAAATAAAGACATAAAAAGATGCTCAATCTAATTAATCATCAGGGAATGCAAAATCAAACCACAATAAAGTATCACTAAATGCCAAACAGATGGTTAAAATTTAGAAACAGTGGCAATATCCAGTGCTGGCAACAATGTACAGCAAATGGAACTCTCAGATCTCTAGAAATGGAAAAGTTATACAGACACTTTTTAAGAAACTGTGAAACTGTTTTCCAAAGTTAAGAATATATTTCCAACAAGTCAGAAATTCCAGTCCTAGGTATTTACCCAAGAAACATGAAAAGATACATCCACATGAAGCATGTTATATAAATGCTCACACCAGCTTTATATACTGGCCAAAAATTGAAAGAAACTCAACTGTAAGCTAGTGAATGGACCAATCTCAAAACTATTATGCTAAGTAAAAAGAGGCAGACAGAAAAGATTCCATACTGTATGGTTCCATTCATGTATTAGTCTAGAAAAGGCAAAACTATACAAAAGCAACAGATCAGTGATTGCCAGGAGCTGGAGTGGGAGGAAGGCAGTAACTTCAAAGGGTCATGAGCAAATTTATGGGTAAAGGGTACATTCTGTATCTTGACTATGATGGTAGTTAAATTACTGTTCATATTTACCAAATCACATTCATACACATCTAGAAGAGGTGAATTAGAGTGTATGTAAAATATACCTTAATAAAACAATGACTCTCACACATAAATTTATTTATTTATTTATTTATTTGGTAACAGCATAGGGACTAATATCAGAATAACTTTCCTAAAATGTCTCAAATCTGAATAAAATGTAACAGCTAACTAATTGAAGTTACTTGTAAATAACCAAAAACTGGCTGGAATGGGAGGTCATTTTACCCTTGGGAAAAAAAAGCAGAATATCATTGGCTAAAATCTATATTTAAATAGAGTTTCAGTGCTGGGTGCGATGGCTCCTGCCTGTAATCCCAGCACTATGGAAGGCCAAGGAAGGTGGACCACCTAAGGCCAGGACTTTGAGAGCAGCCTGGCCAACATGGCGAAACCCCATCTCTACTAAAAATACAAAAATTAGCCAGGCACGCTGGCGTACGCCTATAGACCCAGCTACATGAGAGGCTGAGGCACGAGAATCGCTTGATCCCGGGAAGTGGAAGTGGCTGTGAGCCGAGATCGCACCATTGCACTCCAGCCTGGGTGACAGAGCAAGACCCCGTCTCAAAAGAAAAGAAAAGAAAATTCTACAACTAGTAAGTATAGTTATTTCAATGATAATTTTAGTGGATGGGCTTAACAAGAGATTGGTAGAAAAATGGTCCATCTCCTTGAAAATGCATGAATAGTATACCTATTCTGAGGTACTAAAAGTAAAAACACTGGGAAGAAAACAAACAGACCCTCAGTAGTCTATAAAATATCAAATATACTAACATTCATATAATTAGAGTTACAGAGGAAGAGGAGAGAGAAATGAGACAGAAAAAGAGTAAGAAATAAAAGTCAAGCTTATCACAAATTTGGTGAAAAATGTCAACTTACAGTTTCAAGAAGCTCAGCAACCCCCAAGCAGGATGAATACAAAGAAAACCACACCTAGGCACATCATAGTCAGACTGCTGAAAACCAAAGATAAAGAGAAAATCCTGAAAGCAGCCAGAGAATATCAAAACATTATTATATACATGGGAATAATGATACTACTGACACCACACCTGACTTCTCATTAGAAACCATGGAAGACAGGAAACAATGCAATGTCTTTTAAATGCTTGAAGAAGAAAAACATAATCATCCCAGAAATCTATATTCAGGGATAAAAGGCAAAAATGAATGCAGACTTCCACTTCCAGACAAAATGCAGAAAATGTACTTTTCTCTGTTTTTTCCACTAAATACAGCTTTAAAAACCCTTGGCCATGATACGTAAGACAAACAAAAGAAGACAACAGAATGTAGAGAGAGGGCAGACCAATGAGGGCTTCAGATGCCAAGAAACAAAAGAGGATGAATTCCCTAGGTTTCCTTTCTGACTCATATACACAAGAAAAGTTGCTAGAGAAGCAGACAACTCAGAAACACCAACAGGCACACACATACATGAAACTCGAAGAAAATTCTGCTGTGTCTAGTCAAAAAAGCAGGGAAGCAGCAGGCTACCAAGACAAAAAACTCATGGACAACAACAAACCAGTTTAAGCCAAATGGCACAAATAAAAGCCCAAGCCATATACCTTTTGCAAAGACTTAAAAGGAGGACATAGTCAGCCATTCCCCACTCCTACCCACAGAGAGCATGATACCAAAGAAGGTCAAGTGCGGACACATAACATTCATACCCACTGAGCAATAACGTGGCTTCCTCCCTCTAGAGTGTGGGTGGAAAAAAATTGGGAAGCCTGACTTCAACATCCACCCAATGATAAGGACATACCCCTACCCCTCCCTCTACAGAGATATGACAGGAGAGGCCTACTGGATAATCAAAACTCAAAGCACTGCCCAGTGATAACTTACCCACCCCTCCATCCCAGTGGCAGTGGAGGCCAAGTGAAAAGCAGGAACCCTTTGAGCCAGGGTAGTATCCACAAAGGTATAATGCAAGTCCAGAGTTTTCACTCCTACTCAGCAATTACTAGGTGTACGTCTCCATCAATGAGTCCTTAAGCGTATTAAGGAACTGGAATCTTAACTTACACCTGGGAGTAGTAACAAGGCTGTGCCCCGCCTCCACCCTAAAAGCAAAGTTTCAGATAAATCCTACTAAAAGGGGGGATTTAAATAAAATGCAGAGCTTCATAACATAACACTTAAAATGCAAACGATTCAACCAAATATAACACGTCATACCATACTAAGAACCAGGAAAATCTGAACAAGAATTTGAAAATGTAGTCAAAAGGTACAAACAATGAGAATTCATAGATGTCATAATTATCTATCAAAGATTTTAAACTATATATTATAAAACTGCTTCAACAAGCAATTACAGCCAGACACGGTGACTCACGCCTGTAATCCCAGCCCTTTGGGAGGCAGAGGCAGTCGGATCACTGGAGGTCAGGAGTTTGAGACCAGCCTGGCCAACATGGTGAAACTCCATCTCTACTAAAAATACAAAAATTAGCCAGGCATGGTGGCACACACCTGTAATCCCAGCTACTCGGGAGGCTGAGGCATGAGAATCACTTGAACCCAGGAGGCAGAGGTTGCAGTGAGCCAAGAACATTCTACTGCATTCCAGCCTGGGCAACAGAGCAAGACTCCATCTCAAAAAGAAAAAAGGCAATTACAAACATAATTTTGACACAAAGAAATAACACAAAGTTTCAGCAAAGAAATCAAGAAAGAAACAAATACCAAGTTGAAAACCAAAAAATACGCTAACAAAAATAAAATACAAACTGAGTAAGCTGAACAACAAAATGGGAGAGATTACCCAACCTAAACAAGAGAAAATAAACTGATTTTTAAAAAAAAAAGGTGGCTGGGCGCAGTGGCTCAGGCATTAGCATTTTGGGAGGCTGAGATGGGTGGATCACCTGAGGTCAGGAGTTCAAGACCAGACTGACCAACATTGCAAAACCCTGTCTCTACTAAAAATACAAACATTAGCTGGGCATGGTGGCACACACCTATAATCCCAGCTACTTGGGAGGCTGAGGCAGGAGAATCACTTAAACCCAGGGGCAGAGGTTGCAGTGAGCCAAGACTGCACCACTTCACTCCAGCCTGGGCAAAAGAGCGAAACTCTGGCAATAAATAAATAAATAATATTTGTTTAAAAAAGACATTAAAGATACTTGTAGGACTATAATAAATGACGCAACATTCCTGCCACTGGAATCTCAGAAAAGGAACAAGATGCAGCTGAACAATTATTCGAAGATCTACAGATTCAGGAAATTGAATAAATCCAAAGAGGATACACATAAATAAATCAATGCTAATATATATCATAAACTTCTGAAAACTAACGACTAAACTGAAAAACCTTGAGAGAAGTAAGAGAAATGACACCTTATCCACAGATGAAAAACAACACAAATGACAGCAGATTTCTCGCCTGAAACCATGGAGGCCAGAACAAAGCAGGATAACATTTTTGTAAGTCCTAAAAGAACTGACAACAAACAATTCTATAACCAGCAAACATCCACTAGTAATGAAAGGGAAATCAAGAAATTGCGAGATGAATGAGAACTAAAAATTAGTCATGAGACAAAACTACATCAAAAGAATTGTTAGAAAAGTTATTGAACCAGAAAGGAAAATGATAAAAAGAAGGATTCTCAGAACATCCTGAAGGAATAAAGAACAAAGAAATAGTAAAAATATGGGCAATAAAACAGACTTTACTATTCTTTGAGTTTTCAAAATAATGTTTAACAATTGAAGCAAAAATTGTTACATGATGCAAAAGCTATGGTGGGTAAAACCGTTGATGTATTTCCAAAACTGAAGGCAGTTGGCACCAGGCTGTACTAGAAGTTATCACATTCTCAACTGGCACTACAATTATAGTAAAAATGATGTAGATCTAGTATCATTGAAAATATCACTGATGAAGCAGCAAGACTCATTAATGTTTTAAGTCTTGATCCATGAATACACATCTTTTAATTATCTGTTTTACAAAACGAGAAATAAAGCATAAACTAATTCTGTTATGCCACAGTTTTTCTTGAGGAAAGCAACTTCCGTGATCATGTGATTTATAAACTGAAATAACTGCTTTTTTCAAGGAACACCATTTTTACATGCAAGAACAACTAACAAACCACGATTATTCAAACTTGATTATCTAACACATTTCTTCAAAAATGAAGAAAGTGAGCCTGTCACTTCAAGGAAAACAACTTAGAACATGAGTAGACAATAAGAAGATTTGAAAAACTTACCACCAATGTAAGGTTAACTAATTCCAACACTTAAAAGACTTTTCTGATGAGATCAGTGGATTATAACAAATGTGAATTTTGTTCTTTATTAAAAATGTGTAGGGCTAGGCAAGGTGGCCCACACTTGTAATCCCAGCACTTTGGGATCACTGGAGGCCAGGAGTTCAAGACTAGCCTAGCCAACATAGTGAAATCCCATCTCTACCAAAAGTACAAAAATTAGCTGGGCCTGGCGGTGCATGCCTGTAGCCCCAGCTACTCTGGAGGCTGAGGCATAAGCATCACTTGAACCCAGGAGGCGGAAGTGAGCTAAGATCGCACCACTGCATTCCAGCCTGGGCAATAGAGTAAGAGCCTATCTCAAACAAACAAAACAAAACAAACAAAACAAAACAAAACTGTATCAACAGTTGGAATATCTGGATTACTCAGTGAACCAATATTTTCCAAAGACCACTTAGTAATGTTATAAAATCATATATGGGTAAAAGAACCCCTGAAATTGCAAGGTAGTCTAATAAATTTTTTTTTTTTTTTTTTTTTTTTTGAGGCGGAGTCTCGCTCTGCCGCCCAGGCTGGAGTGCAGTGGCCGGATCTCAGCTCACTGCAAGCTCCGCCTCCCGGGTTCACGCCATTCTCCTGCCTCAGCCTCCCGAGCAGCTGGGACTACAGGCGCCCGCCACCTCGCCCGGCTAGTTTTCTGTCTTTTTTTAGTAGAGACGGGGTTTCACCGTGTCAGCCAGGATGGTCTCGATCTCCTGACCTCGTGATCCGCCCGTCTCGGCCTCCCAAAGTGCTGGGATTACAGGCTTGAGCCACCGCGCCCGGCCGTCTAATAAATTTTATACACACACACACACACACACACACACACACACACACACACACATTTTTTTTTGTCTGAGATGGAGTCTCACTCTATCACCCAGGCTGGAGTGCAGTGGTACCATCTTGGCTCACTGCAACCTCCACCTCCCGGGTTCGAGCGATTCTTTGCCTCAGCCTCCCCCACAGGTGGGACTGCCGGCGCCTGCTACCATGGCCGGCTAATTTTTGTGTTTTTAGTAGAGACGGGGTTTCACCATCTTGGCCAGGCTAGTCTTGAACTCCTGACCTCATGATCCACCCGTTTCAGCCTCTCAAAGTGCTGGGATTACAGGGGTGAGCCACCATGCCCGGCCCATAAATTTTAAAGCATAAAGATACAGTTCATTGATGGGACTGCAGTCTTCAGATTGCACCAAACCACTTGAAAAACTTGAGAAACTACCACTTCTCAAGCTTTGGTGTAGTATCAAACAGGAATATTCATTATTCTGAAATGGTTATCAACATACCTTTCCTTTTTCCTAGCGTGTATCTTTCTGAGGCTAGTTTGTCTTCATGTATGTTACCCAAACCAACATATCAAAACATACTGAATGCAGAAACAGATGAGATATTTCGGCTGTCTTATATTAAGTCAGACATTAATATTTCAAAATAAGAGGAGTATACAGGTGTCCTGAGACCAAAAAGTTTGAGAACACTGGGTTATTAAGGCATATAAATAGGAATGGAACTGTTTTCCCAAGTGTTCACATTTTCACTCTCTCATCAGTTGAGTAAAAGAGTTAACACTTATCCAAATCCAGGCCAACATGGACTACATTTAGACTCAATTTGTGCTTATCTGATAGGTATCCAATACTATCTCACTGCAGTTTCAAATTTGCAATTCATGATTACTAATGAGATTGTGTACTTTGTCATGCGTTTACTGGACATTTGGATTGTCTGTTCTATAAATCTGCTCATTTCTCTATACAGTTGTCTCTTTTTATTTTTTGCACCGGAGTCTCACTCTGTCGCCCAGGCTGGAGTGTAGTGGCGTGATCTCAGCTCACTGCAAGCTCTGCCTCCCAGATTCTCACCATTCTCCTGCCTCAGTCTCCAGTGTAGCTGGGACTACAGGCGCCCACCACCACCCCTGGCTAAATTTTTTGTATTTTTAGTAGAGACGGGGTTTCACCGTGCTAGCCAGGATGGTCTTGATCTCCTGACCTCGTGATCCACCAGCCTCAGCCTCCCAAACTGCCAGGATTACAGGCGTGAGCCACCGCAGCAGGCCAAGTTGTCTTTTTCTTATCCATTTGTAGTTGCTTATTCTAGAACCAATTCCTCTTTTTGGCCATTATGTGTTACCATTATCTTCCTCTCTAAGGCTTGTGCTTTCATTCTTACAGTATGTTTTAATAAACGGAAGTTATTTCTTGAATGTAGTTGAATGCTCCAATATTCTCCTTTACATTCAGTGCTGTATCTCAAGAATTCTTTTACAAAAATATTCTCCTATGTTATCTTTTTAAAAGCTTATGAGTTTAGGTGGAAATACGAAGGGCCAAAAGGAATTGAAAGACATTTTCCTACCATTTGTTCTTTCTCTTGATTTTCATGACTCGATCTTATCTTCTAGTATGCCTGATAATTTCTGACTTATTGCTAAATTTTGTTTTTGAAATACCTGTAGAGATATTTTGAAACACTAGATGATGCCAGTTACCAGAGATTTTTTTTTTTCCTCCACATGGGTCCTTGGGCTAGAAAAGATCACATTAATTTAATATGCATATGAGCTGCTTTGAAACTCATGATTATTCAAAGTTGAGTCTTTGTGAAAGCAGATTTTTTTCCACCACCTTCCCGCGTTTCCAAGGTGCAGGCCTAGGGATCAGCAAACTTTTTCCAAAAAGCCAGATAGCAAATACTGTCGGTTTTGTGTAACAAGGGGCAAAACCGGGGATATCTTGAGAGCGTATCTGTATATATCTGATGAGAGCAAATAAATTTCCACAAACTTACTGATAATTATTCAGAATATAATGATTGAATACAATTGTTTGTAATATAGGTCTACTAATGAAAATAATAGAATTTGGAAGGGGAAATAACATTTCATTTAATTGGGATTCAAAGCTATTTTCCTTATCATTGAAATTGATTATAAGTGTTCATTTGTACATTCTGATCTACAATGAGATTTTCTTTTTCTTGAGACAGTCTTGCTGTGTGATCCAGGCTGGAGTGCAGGGGTGTGATCTCAGCTCACTGCAACTTCTGCCTCCCAGATTCAAGCTATTCTCTTGTCTCACACTCCAGAGTAGCTGGGATCACAGGCATGAGCCACCATACCTGGCTAATTTTTGTATTTTTTAGTAGAGACAGGGTTTTGCCATGTCGGCCAGGCTGGTCTCAAACTTCTGGCCTCAAGTGATCGATCTGCCTCAGCCTCCCAAAGTGTTGGGATCACAGGTGTGAGCCACCATGCCCAGCCTACAATGAGATTTCCTATATCCACATTTGAAAAATCTTTTTAACATGGAGGTCTGATAGAAATCCACAAGCATGTAATTTTAATTGAGCATATTCATCTTTGAAAGTTAATTATAAAATTTTATTAGAGTCTTCTCTTCACCTTTGTCTTTTAGCATGTCATTATATTGCAGAATAATTACTTCCAATTAAAGGACAGATTGAAGCTCCTGATTCAGAGAGTTAAATGGATTTTGAAATATGGAAATTCTTTTTTTTTTTTTTTTTTTTAAGACAGAGTCTCACTTTGTCACCCAGGCTGGAGTGCAGTGGCGTGATCTTGGCTCACTACAAGCTCCGCCTCCCAGGTTCACGCCATTCTCCTGCCTCAGCCTCCAAGTGGCTGGGACTACAGGCGCGCACCACCACGCCCGGCTAACTTTTTGTATTTTTAGTAGAGATGGGGTTTCACCGTGTTAGCCAGGATGGTCTCGATCTCCTGACCTCGTGATCCACCCACCTCGGCCTCCCAAAGTGCTGGGATTACAGGCATGAGCCACGGTGCCCGGCGGAAATTCTTTTATACTTCTCTTGAGGTCCAAAACCTGCTACAGGAACTGCAGTCTGAGCTTGGAAAATAACTCTGTAGCAAATTTATATGGGAATAGAGATGGTGATTTTTATTTTAACTTCTGACAGCATATAAACTGTGTAAAGTAACCTGCCATCACTTGTGATCAAAACAATAGTTGTAGAAGTGACCTTACCACAGGTTTAAGACTTATAATCACTGTTCTGCCTTGTAATTTTAGGTTGAATTTGTTACAAAATATTATGAAATCTATAGGAAAAGTCAACTTTCAAAGCTATTAAGTATTTGACTTAATAGTTGAGGGCAATCTTATTCAGAAAAATTTCAATCTCATTCCTCAATGCAAAAAAAAACTGCAATAAAACTTTACCACTGCCAAGTCATTAAACTGCTATGTAGAAAGGTAATTCAGTATATTCTGCCTCTATATATAACAAAAATTCATAGGATTTGATGATGAAGTCCATAAACGCAAGTCAAAATCACTGCTGACACTATTATATAATAGCTCACTAAAACATGACAGATTTAAATATTTTCTGCAAAGTACCTGCTAATAAATAATACAATAAATAATCAGGCTTTAAACACCTGACATTTAACAAGCTTTATAAATTTGTCCAACTAAAGTCTTTCTGCTCCACAGTTATTTTTGCCACTATCAACTGTAACACATCTTAGCGGATTCCACTTCAGGTTGCACTAAATTAGTGTTTGCTCAACTTTTCTGAAAATATTTTCTCTTATAGTTGTTTCACATAGACTATGCATAAATACTAATTCTTCAATCATTTCAAACTCAGTGACTTCTGGAATATGTAACAACTGAATAGTACTGCTAACACCTATTCATCCATCAAAAGCCTAAGAAAACCATGAAAAATCATTCACCCTCCTTTCCAAAATGACTTGATATTACTCCCAACGTCCTTAACTTTTAGAGCAGTTACTCTCGCTGAAAGGCTAATAGTCTTTTTTAAAGTTTATTTCCTATGAACGTATCTTTGGTTACCATAATAAAACATAATTTAATTAACTACTGTTGGTAATGGTTTTCCTTGCTTGGCTAACAAATAAGCCATTGAAAAACTTACTTTAATTATAGCCTAATTTCCATTTTTTGTTTTTGAGAAAAAATTCTGCTGTGATAAAATTTTGCTTTAATTTACTGTTTTTTTTCTGACCTTTTAGTTTTATTCCTGTTGGTTGGGAATAATGTGAGAAGTGCCCAGTCTGGTAATGTTGATATATATTGTATTCTTTTAGCACAGCCATAGTCTTCTGGCATAATAAATAGAATGCTTTGCTATCTAATTTGTTGATAACAGTATACATTCCACTATGCCTCAAAAGTGTTACATATCAAGTCTACTTTTCTCCTTTTCTTGTTTTAACATGATAGGTAGGTATGCACTGGTAATGAGAGAAATAAATAAGATGCCAGGGCAATATGCGTGGCACGCACACACATACAGATACTAACGAACTGTAACTATGTCATTGTGATTTGTAGCATGCAGAGCAGCAATTTGAAATATATGTGCTCTCTGCAGCAACCAACTTTGACACTGCAGTGCAAAAGAAGTCATATATAATGCCCAAATAAATGGGCGTGGTTTTGTTCCCATAAAATTTTAGTTTTAAACACTAATATTTGAATGTCATATGATTTCCTATGTCATAAAATTATTATTCCCTTTTAAATTTTTTTCAGACATTTTAAAAGGTAAAAAACATTTTTAGTTCATGTCCCATAGCTGGAGGACTGAATGTGACCCACAGGCTGTCATTTGCTGACACCTCCATCCACCCTTCTGTAGCCTTCAGGGTCCTAAATAAACTTCTATAATATTTAATGGCCCCTAAATTCCCTTTTTGTCTTCTCAGCTATGCAGACTGCCAGAAGCTTCTCAGCTTTTCAACCTCTCAGCTGGATTTTTATGAACTAAGCAATTAACTCAAGGGGAAAAGAAAATTTAAAGACAGGCCAACTTCTGTACAACCTTACCCTCTAAGTTCTCACTCCCTCAAGTCCTCACCACTCTTCTAGTTTTCAGATTTCTTAAATATTTATTTGAAACAGTATTTTATACAGCTTTTCTAAATTATTTTCAGTGGAAAGGCTAATCTAAACCAAGTATCTCTGCCATAGGAAGAAGTGGAAATAACACTTACACTACCAAATATAGAGACTTAGTATAATGCTATAAGAACTATTAAGTTATCGTGAAGTTACTGAACTACCCATTACCCTAACTCCTAATTTTCTATTGTGAAATAACGAACTTCTTAGTTACTTGCATAATACTTCTAATTCTGGCCAAGATGGAGTCACAGAGACCGGATTACCGGATTTATGCTCCTCCTGAAACAACCATAAAAAACAAAGACATGGCAGGGCATGGTGGCTCACATCTGTAATCCCAGCACTTTGAGAGGCTAAGACAGGTGGATCACTTGAGGTCAGGAGTTTGAGACCAGCTCTGGCAAACATGGTGAAATCCCATCTCCACTAAAATTAAAAAATATATATATACACACACACATATATGAGAGACATGTGAATATATGTGAACATATATATGATATGTGAACATCAGACAACAAAGGACTGTGCAGCTTTGAGAAATGAGAAACAAAAGAGGTGAGCTCTACATATGCCCCAGCACACAACCATGAGAGAGTTTCCAGGCCATGGCATAGAGAGTGGCAAGTGAGGCAAATCTCAGCTGACTCCTGAGCTGGAGAGAGAAAGTTAAGAGCCAGTAGAGAAAAAAGCAGCAAGGAATAACTGCACAGAACACTGGGAGGAGAGAGTTGCATAGAAAAGAATCCCAGAGGTCTATGGAGGTCCCCTCTCAAGCATTCACCAGAGAACTGATCAGCATACACATATGAGGAAACTATCAGAGACCAGAAAAAGAACCATCAGAAAGAATGGGAGGGAACAGGGCCTGATATTCATACAAAGCCAAGAATATTGTCTGTTCCCACTAGCCAAACTGGGAAAACTATTAATTCATGGAACATTCAACAGAGTCCATAGGAAAGTTTTGCCTCAGTAGTGAGGAATAATTAGTCCTGGATTAAGCACTCCTTCATATCTGCCTAATAAATCATAAAAACAAAACTGAAAAGAATGAAACTGTTTATAAGTAGTTCAACTACATCTCAAAACAAAGCTCAAGAAGATTTATAGAATAAAGAAAACAACCAGAACCCAAGGTAAATTTTACAACTAAATAAAGATTATCAGGCATAAAAAGAAGCAGACAATCATGATGCAAACTGAAAATAATCAAAACTGACCCAGAACTTACAGAGATGTTAAAATTTGCAGAGGAGGACATTAAAACTGTTTTTATACGTGTATCCCATATAATCAAAAAGTTAAATAGAGACATGGGAGATAAACAAGAAAAGCCAAAATCAAACTTTCAAAGACAAAAACATTTGAGATGAAAATTACATTGGATGAACTAATGCAGATTAGAAATTGCAGAAGATTAGCAAACTTGAAGATATAAGAACAGACACCAGCTAAAGTACAAAAAGAAAAAAAAATCTTTAAAAATGATTTTTAAAAAGCATCAGTGAGCAGTCAGGCAGCTTCAAATGGCCTAATATACAGGTAACTGGAGTCCCCAAAGGAGAGAAAAGAGGAAGAGAAAAAAATACTTGAAGAAATAACTGCTGAAAACTTTCTAGCCATAACAAGAACTATTAACTCACAGATCCAAGAAACTCAGCAAACCCCAAGCACAAGAAACATGAAGAAAATTAGACCAAGGGATAACATAATCAAACTGTTCAAAATCAGGGAAACATTATTAATAGCAGCCATATAAAAAGACATGTTACCTATAGAAGAACAAAGATAAGAACAACATCAGATTTCTTATGAGAAACAATGCAAGTGAGAAGACAGCAGCACATCTCTAAAGTTCCAGAAGAAAAAAAGCCAACTAGAATTCTATGCCTGGCAAAAATATCTTTCAAAAATGAAGATGAAATAAAGGCACATCTGAAACATAAATAATGAAATAATTCATCAACAGGAGACCTTCACTGCAAGAAATCTTAAAGGATATTCTCCAGAAAGAAAATGATGTCAGATGAAAATCTGGATCAATACAAAGAATAAAGAGCACCAAAGTGGTAACTATATGAGCAAACATCTTTTAAATTTTTTATTATTTAAATCTCTAACAGATATATATTTAATAAACAGCAAAAAATTAGAGTTTATAACATATGTAAAAGTCAAATGCATGGCAGCAATAGCACAAAGTGCAGGAGGGAGGAAAAGAAAGTAAATGAAGGAACGGTTTTATTATTGATGAAGTGTACAATATTACCTGAAGGTAGACCTCTGGAAATGTACACTACAAATCTTAAAGCAACCACAAAAATAATTTTTAAAAATAGGTGAAAGTAATAAAAAGAGGCAAACTGGACTCATAATAAATAATGGAGGCTGGGCGTGGTGGCTCACGCTTGTAATCCCAGCACTCTGGGAGGCTGAGGTAAGCAGATCACGAGGTCAGGAGATCGAGACCATCCTGGCCAACATGGTGAAACCCCACCTCTACTAAAAATACAAAAATTAGCTGGGTGTGGTGGGGTGCACCTGTAATCCCAGCTACTCCAGAGACTGAAGCAGGAGAATCGCTTGAATCCAGGAGGCAGAGATTGCAGCAAGCCGAGATAGCGCCACTGCACTCCAGCCTGGCAACAGAGCAAGACTCCATCTCAAAAAAAAAAAAAAAAAAAAAAAGTAAAAGAATGCAAGAAGGCCAGGTGCAATGGCTCACACCTGTAATCCCAGCACTTTGGGAGGTCAAGGCAGGAGACTCACTTGAGCTCAGGAGTTTGAGACCAGTCTGGGCAACACAGTGAGACCCCATATATAAAAAACTAAAGTAGCTGGGTGTGGTGGTGCACAACTGTGGTCCCTGCTGCTGGGAGGCTGAGGTAGATCACTTGAGCCTAGGAGGTCAAAGCTGCAGTAAGGTATGATGACACCACTGCACTCCAGCTTGGGTGACAAAGCAAGACCCCATCTTGGCAGGTGGGGGATGCAAGGAAAATGATGCAAGGAACAGATGTAGACAAACAGAAAACATATAAGAAGACAGTCATATTAAACGTACATGGTCTAAATACCCCCAATTAAAAAGCAGAGATTTTTAGACCATGTACATTTAATGTGATTGTCTCTTATATGTTTTTATCAGATAAATAAAACTATTGCCTTCAAGAAACACAAGTTAAATACAAAGATGCAAACAGGTTAAAATAAAAGGATGGAATAATATACGCCATGCTTACACTAGTCAAGAGAAAGCTAGAATGGAAATATTAATATCAAGCAAAGCCTATTTCAGAGTTAAACACAAAATTTTTCCACTACTTGCAGTCAAAAGTATCGTTAACACTCTCTTTGCACTCTGCTCAAAGCTACAAAGTTCTTTTGTATAAACATTAGAACACTTACCACAGCCTGCCTATAATGGAGAATAATTTAATGTTATAGACTATACAACACTCATACTACAGCCCATGAGACAGAAATATGGAGCATTTGAGACACCTTCCAATTATATTATAAAACTCTATGCAAACAAAAATTAACAAAGCAGATCTGAGACTATTATATTATCCTGTGAAGGAGGGTCTGTGTGTTTGCACAGCTGGTCCTAGGCTGGCTTCTGAGAACTTGATTTTCAGGAGGGTTCCCTAACTGATAATCATGGTTTACTGTACCTAGGCTATGGAAATAATGTGGCTTATCCTATTCTTTTTATGAGACTGGAAATTTCACACATGCTAGGCAGAGAGTATACCTACATGACCAGCCTATATAAAAACTGTGAGTTTCTTCGGCAGTCACATATGTTGCTGTATTTTCATTAAGGGGAAAGAAGGTAGTCTGTGTGATCCTTATGGAAGGCACAGCACATAAGGAAGCCTGTACATGAATTTTTCCAGACTCTGTCAGTGTTTTTTTCCATTGAGATCTTTCTACTATATATCCATACTATGTTACAGTAATAAATCTTAGCCATTACAACTCTAAGCTGATCCCATGAGTCCTTCTAGCAAATCTCCAAACATGGAGGCAGTCTTGTGGACCCCTGACACAAATATAGGGTTGTGATCTCTTAAGGTTTATCCTTCCTCTTAAACTATAAAGGGCTGGCCGGGCACAGTGGCTCACACTTGTAATGCCAGCACTTTGGGAGGCCGAGGTGGGTGGATCATGAGGTCAAGAGATTGAGACCATCATGGCCAACATGGTGAAACCCCATCTCTACTAAAAATACAAAAATTAGCTGGGTGTGGTGGCACACGCCTGTAGTCCCAGCTACTTCCAAGAGGCTGAGGCAGGAGAGTCACTTGAACCAGGGAGGTGGAGGTTGCAGTGAGCCGATATCGTGCCACTGCACTCCAGCTTGGTGACGGAGCGAAACTCCATCTCAAAACAAAGAAAAAACCTATAAAGAGCTAGGCGCAGTGGCTCACGCCTATAATACTAGCACTTTGGCAGGCCCAGGTGGGAGAATTGCTTAGGCCCAGGAATTGAGAGCAACCTGGACAACAGAGCAAGACCCTGTCTCTTTAAAAAAAAAAAAAAAGAAAGAAAGAAAGAAAGAAAGAAAAGAAAGAAAGAAAAGAAAGAAAAGAAAGAAAAAGAAAGAAAGAAAGAAAAGAAAAGAAAGGAAAGAAAGGAAAGAAAGGAAAGAAAGGAAAGAAAGGAAAGGAAAGAAAGGAAAGAAAGGAAGAAAGGAAGAAAGGAAGAAAGGAAGGAAGAAAGGAAGAAAGGAAGAAAGGAAGAAAGGAAGAAAGAAAGAAAGAAAAGTTGGCCAAGTGTGGTGGCTCACGCCTGTAATCCCACCACTTTGGGAGACCAAAGTGGGCAAATCACAAGGTCAGGAGTTCGAGACCAGCCTGGACAACATGTTGAAACCCCATCTCTACTAAAAAAAATACAAAAAATTAGCTGAACATGGTGGCGGGCACCTGTAATCCCAGCTACTTGGAAGGCTGAGGCAGCGGAATCACTTGAACCCAGGAGGCAGAGGTTGCAGTTAGCCAAGATCACACCCCTGCATTCCAGCCTGGTGACAGTGTGAGACTCTGTCTCAAAAACATAAAAAAGAAGTTAGCCAGGTGTGGTGGCATGCATTTGTGGTCCCAGCTACTCCAGAGGCTGAGGCAGGAGGACTGCTTGAGCCTAAGAAGTCGAGGTTGCAGTAAGCCATGATCGTATTACTGCACTCAGCTTAGACAACTGAGATGCTATCTCTTAAAAACAGAAGTAAAAACAAACAACTATAGGGGAAAATAAGGGATACATACTTTAAGAATTTTTTTTTTAATTTACATGGAAAAACACTAGGATTCTACAGAAAATAAAACAGTATTAAATAACACTATTTATAAAATAGATATAGCAAATTACCTTACATAAAGATCCAAGTCAGTCACTTAAAAGATCTTACATAAAAGTGCTTTCCATTGGTTCGAGGAGAGACTTTTACTATATGCTGTTCTTCCATTTTTTTAGACAAATTACATTTAAAAGTTTAAATTTGCTTATCTACATTCTTAATGTAAATTGCCACCTTACTATAGGAAAGCTATTTTTGTTTCTGCAGTCTACAAAAAGAACAAAAATATTAAAAACATACAACTCTTCTCACAGAACTAAGTTGGTTTTACACAAAGACATCTGGCACAAAATACAATGAAATTTTAATACAGAATTACAGCAGGGGATGAGTGTAGAGAAGGAAGAGATTACCAATTCTAAGAGGGAAGACAACAGAAGTACTTTTTATATGTCTTATTTTAAGAGTAAAACTTTTTTTTTTTTTTTTTTTTGGAGACAGAGACTTAGGCCAGAGTGTAATATAATGATCTCAGCTCACTACAACCTCTGCCTCCAGGATTCAAGAGATTCTCCTGCCTCAGCCTCTCGAGTAGCTGGGATTGCAGGTGCATGCCAACACAGCAAGCTAATTTTTGTATTTTTAGTAGAGATAGGGTTTCACCACATTGGCCAGGCTGGTTTCAAACTCCTGACCTCAAGTGATCAGCTTGCCTCAGCCTCCCAAAGTGCTAGGATTACAGGCATGAGCCACGTGCCCAGCCAACACTGAACATTTTATTCAGAACTAGTTAAGAAAACAGAAATATATGTTGGGGGTTTATGGACTACTTCCTTTTGGGGGGCAGTACTGGGAATACAAGAGAAAGGAGATTGATTGATGGATGGATTGATTGATTTAGAGAAGGAGTCCTGCTTTGTTGCCCAGGATGGAGTGCAGTGCCACCTCCTGGGTTCAAGTAATTCTCCTGCCTCAGCCTCCCAAATAGCTGGGATTACAGGTGTGTACCACCACATCTGGTTAATTTTTATATTTTTTTAGTAGAGACAGGGTTTTGCCATGTTGGCTAGGCTGGTGTCGAACTCCTGACCTCAGGTGATCCACCCACCTCAGCCTCCCAAAGTGCTGGGATTACAGGCATGAGCCACTGTGCCTGGCCAAGAAACGAGCTTTAGATAAATAAAATGATTAAACATTTGTAGCATGTAGAATGAAACTATTCCCTCAGTAATACTCAAATTATCCATATTTCCAAGATGTTGGTAGCACCCCGAGAGCTTCAAAAGGGAAATTAAAAGAAAAACACCGTTAGCCTTCCTGAAACACCGATTCACTGTTTGCCATATTCTTTTCTCTAGTAAAAGATGAATAAAAATTTCCCCTGGAAAAACTAAAAACAATCTGAGGTATATTTCAGAAAAAAACAAAACTGCATGATAAAAATGCCATGTAACAACTGAGGAAATTATTTTAAATATATTAACACAGGACTATCGACATTTTAAGCTGTGTAGTTTTTGGTGTGGGAGGCCGTCCTGTATATTGTAGAATGTTTAGTGGCAGCCCTGACGTCTACCCAATAGAGGCCAGTAGGACCTACCTCCTCATTCAAGCTAATGCACTAAATTTTGCCCTTCATTGACAAAACCCATTAATGCATGTATTTATCCCATTAGTGACTCTCTTGTGTTCCAGGTACTTTGCTAGGCACCAGAGAAAATATTATAAAGCAAAACAGCTATTTTCCTCACGCTCATGGTGCTTACAGCCATGGTGGGAAAAATCCATAGAAAAAGACTCACATACACAAATGGAGACAGAAAAAAAACTCACACAAACAAACGTTGCCAATGTTGTTAAGTTACATAAAGGAGATATGCATGGCTGCGTATGGTGGCTCATGCCTATAATCCCAGCACTTGGGGAGGCCAAGGCAGGCAGATCACTTCAGGCCAGGAGTTCAAGACCAGCCTGGCCAACATGGCAAAACGCTGTCTTTACTAAAAACACAAAAATTAGCCAGGTGTGGTGGTGCACGCCTATGATCTCAGCTACTTGGGAGGCTGAGTGGTGGGAGGATCACTTGGGCCCAGGAGGCAGAGGTTGCAGTGAACTGATACTGCACCACTGCACTCCAGCCTAGGAGACAGAGGGAGACCATGTCTCCCAAAAAAAACAGAAGACATACATATTCCACTGAGAATGTATAATAAAGCTACATACTCAAACATTTCTTATTAAAAGATGTGCACAACCAAAATATTTACGAAGTACTGCAACCCCTCATCTGAGCTTTATAGTATCTCATTCCTTTCCATTTTCTTATATTAAAAAGCCTAATTCTAACTTGGGTTTATTTTAATATCTAGTTTCCATGGCTCTCATAGGTTTTAAAAAACAGGTTCTCCCCAAAAGTAAAATAATCTAATTAGAAGTAGTACATGATTTCCACAATCATTTTTGAATCTCAACCAAAATTATCAAAATTGAAGCAAATAAAATTTCACCCTAATAAAAATATTGAATTTTTAATAAGTGGGCTTAAAACAAACCAGAGCTCTTTAGAATATTTTAAACAAATCAGAAAATTCCATGTTCAAGTTTTTTAAGATGACAAACATGAGTTTTTTGTTCTGTTTTTACAACCTTCACTATTTCTGACAATAAAATATCAACATAAATAGTTCAAAACATCTGTTTTCGAAATGTTCAACCCCCCAGGACATGTTTCTTTGAAAAGTCACTGCATTCTCAATGTTGAAATGTCAACTTTATCTTGAAGGGGCAGGTTAAGTGTTTGTTTTCTTTGAAAATAGAGCTAGGTATCAGAATATACTCAGCTACATGTCAACATAAGAAAGATCAGCAAATTTAATTTTTTATTTTTTATTTTAATAGAGACGAAATCTCACTATGTTGCCCAGGCTGGTCTCAAACTCCTGGGCTCAAGAAATCCTCCCATCTTGGCCTGCCAACGTGGGAGGTGGGAATTATAGGTGGGAGCCACCGCACCTAGCCAAGGTCAGCAAATTTAGAACATCTACCTTTTGGCAAAATATAAATGTCTTCTAAGTTCAATAGCTATATCGCCCCTAGGGAAACTTTTGTGATAGCAGAAATTTTCCTTGGCTCCTCCTTCCCAATCATTTCTGTAGAACTGTAAAGATTTGCTCTATTTAGAGATTAAGTATATAAACTTTCATGTAATTAGCCACATTGATAACCTCCAGTAACACTTTTGGGTACTTCAAACTTATTTGCTGCCTATGAATGATTCCATGAATGATCTTCAGTGCTATCAATTAGTCTACAAATATTTACTGAGGAATAACCAAACAGAAAAAAACCCTATCCAAATGGCACTACTATACTAGCGAGAGGGAGATGAACAATAAGTAAGATTATTAAGTGAATATACACTCTGTCAGAGGTGATAAGTACGAAAAAGAAAACAAAAAAGCAGATATTACGGGAAGAGAAAGCATTTGGAATCTTTGACAGCAAGCCTAGCAAAGGCCTCACTGTAAAGTCACGCTTGAATAAATACATAAAGGATATGAGGGGACAACTCATGCATTATGAAAGGCCCTGAGGTGGACCTGCGTCTGCGTACTTGAGTAAGACCAACGAGGTCAGTGTGGCTTAAGGAAGTAAATGAAGAGTTATAGTGAAAGATGTCTGAGAAGTACATGTGAGGCGTGGTGAAGATCATGTAGAGCCTTACAGGTTAGTAAAGAATCTGTTTTTTTTTTCCTCAGAATAAATTGGGAAGTCACTGAAAAAGTGTTAAGTACAGCAGTGACGTGACTGGACAATCTATATTTAGTTACATCAGTATGGACTCGTGTACTTATTCTATGGATGAAAATGCAATATTATCATTATTTTTGTGGTTGCTAAAATTGGTCCAGTTCTTAGGAGCTCCTTCAGGTTGGCTGCCGTGCTTTGAACAGGTTTTCATCTTTTTAAGCACTTCGTTACTTTCTGGCACCACAAGATGATCTAGGCTTACCTTATATTTTCTCTGCATCAGTCCTGTAAGGAACTACTTCTCAAGGAGCCCTGGTTCCTTTCATTGAAGAACAATGGTTAGAGACCAAGATCTAAGCACTAGGCATTCTCAATGCTACTGGGGTGTGCCATTTCTATGCCCTCTCAGGGGATAGAAGCAGGAAATATACATATTCAAATTAACTCATACATATGCACACATCTATATTTCTGTATGTCTGTGTAAATATTAAAAACCATGAGTTTATATTCATACTTCTGATCTCATTTCAACACTACAGCATGACCATGACTATACACTTCTTTTTGTCTCAAGACACCATTTTCTACAGTTACTTAGGTGAGTTCTTTCCTTCCCTATCCAATTCTATGTGAATTTTACTATTCCTTTTTGGGTTCTCCTGCATCTGGGTTGGTGGTAATTGCTTATTTGGTCCCCCACATCCTAGTTCGTGGCAACTGCATAGAAGCATGTAAAATAATCCTATGGTTCTAAGAATTAGAGTTATACTAACAAATATACTCTGAGAAGTGCCACTCACATTTCATCCATGCTACACAGATTTCCATTCCCTTCTTCTCCCTCCCACTCCCTATAGGTAACCAATCTCTAGTTTCTGATTTATCTGCATGGCACTCCATTATATGGATGTATGGATGTAACAGCTTATTCAACCATTCTCCTCTGTGTGGGCATTTAGTTTGTTTCCAATATTTCACAAATTAAATAATACTATAATTAATAACATTTAATAATACATAATTTGTATTGTTAGAGGCATATTCAGGATAGATTCCTAGAATAATTGAGAGGTAACTGCATACATAGTTTGTTAGGTATCACCAAATTTCCCTCCAAAAGACGTGTACCAATTTGCATCCGCAGCAGCAAAGAATGAGAGTACGTTTCCCCACAGCCTTTTCAACAAATGTGTTGTTTTATGTTTGAATTTTTGCCAGTGAGACAAGTCTTCCTTTCTTGAGACAAAGTTCTAACTAACCGGTCCATCTTGTGCCTATTTGATAATGAAGAATAATGAACAAAAGCCAGGCGTGGTGGCACACGCCTGCAATCCCAGCACTTCCGGAGGGTAAGGTGGGAGGATTGCTTGAGCTCAGGAGATCGAGACTAGCCTGGACAACACAGCAGAACCTAGTCTCTACAAAAAATTTAGAAACTAGCTAGGCAAGGCGGCGCATGCCTGTGGTCCCAGCTATTCGGGAGGCTGGGGGAAGGATCGTTTGAGCCTGGGAGGCCAAGGTTGCCAATGAGCTGTGATCACGCCACTGCTCTCCAGCCTGGACGACAGGGTGAGACCCTGGAAATAAGGGCGGAAAGAAGAGGAAGGAAGGAAGGAAAGAAGAGGGAGGGAGGGAGGGAGGAAAGGAACGGAACGGAAAAAGGAACGGAACGGGAGGGGGAGGGGGAGGGGGAGGGGGAGGGGAAGGGAAGGGAAGGGGAGGAAGGGGAAGGAAAGAAGAGGGAGAGAGGGAGGGAGGGAGAGAGGAAGGGAGGGAGGGTGGGGGGGAGAGGGGAGGGGAGGGGAGGGGAGGGGAATTGAAGGACAAAACAAACAAAAAACAGTACAAATGGCAATACAAAACTGACCCTCCTGTGAGTTTTGAGTGATTGAATCTAGCGGAGAAGTAAAGGTTTGACAGAGTTACCACTAGGTCCCTTCTAATCCCCACATGGTCTACCTACTCCAAGTACTTAATCTGTATTTAACTTGCTTAGGCCCACCAAATACCAATGCCTAAACAAAGTCAGAAGGGATGCAATGTCTCCTAAGGCCTTGTAATTCCTCTGCTAGTGGTAGGATACAGTCTTCATCTCCAAATACAATTTAATTATTAATCAGGAAGAAAAATGGTAACTTCTGTCCAAAAGGGACAGAGTGAGGCAAGTTTTCTTTTAACTACCTTCCCAGCAAACAGAGGTAGGAAATATGTGTATACATACAAATTCAGACGACTACCTACACCTACATTTCTATACTAAGTATCAAATACTATGAGTTTATATTGATTCCTCTATTTCCAATCCACCACCAAAAAGCTCATTTAGCCTTTGTTACCTTCCCTGTAATACTTTTCACTGTCACAAAATAGCCCAAAATAAAAATTACTTTTGTGAAGTAATTCATAAAAGAGATGGTTTTCACTGAAATATCATTGTCTTAATCCAGCCTCTAAGAATGCTCAGGCTGGGGAAAATACTATTATGCATTAAACTGTTCAAAATTTGATGACATATACACTTTAATGTAAAATTTCCAAAACAAGCACTCTGACTTCACTACTCTTGAGGTCATGGTTACTCATCTACATAAATCAGGTCGTTTTGATAATCCGAGGAAAGCTAATGTTCTAATGATTGAACTATCACTTGAATGTTAAGTCCTTGTCTCAACTATACTTTTGAAAGCTTTGCCTATGTTCTATCTATTAAAGCCCATATAGTTTCTTTTTTTTTTTTTTTGAGACGGAGTCTCGCTCTGTCACCCAGGCTGGAGTGCAGTGGCGCCATCTCAGCTCACTGCAAGCTCCGCCTCCTGGGTTCACGCCATTCTCCTGCCTCAGCCTCCCGAGTAGCTGGGACTACAGGCGCCCGCCACCTCGCCCGGCTAGTTTTTTGTATTTTTCAGTAGAGACGGGGTTTCACCGTGTTAGCCAGGATGGTCTTGATCTCCTGACCTCGTGATCCGCCCGTCTCGGCCTCCCAAAGTGCTGGGATTACAGGCTTGAGCCACCGCGCCCGGCCCCATATAGTTTCTAAGGTCAAAATTTCCAGTTTTAATGTTTCACTGGAAGGGCTGTCTCACTTCTCCCAAAAAAACTGTTAAAAACCAAAAGTGCCGGGCGCAGTGGCTTATACCTGTAATCCCAGCACGTCAGGAGGCCGAGGCGGGCAGATCACCTGAGGTCAGGAGTTCAAGATCAGCCTGGCCAACGTGGTGAAACCCCATTTCTACTAAATATACAAAAATTAGCCAGGTTGGTGGCACAAGCCTATAATCCCATCCACTCAGGAGGCTAAGGCAGCAGAATCGCTTGAACCAGGGAAGCAGAGGTTGCAGTGAGCTGAGATCATGCTACTGTACTCCAGCCTGGGCAATAGAACAAAACTCCTCTCAAACAAAAAAAAAAAAAAAAAAAAAGGGAAGGCCAGGCACAGTGGCTCACATCTAAAATCCTAACACTTTAGGAGGCCAAGGAGAGAAGAGAGGATCCCTTGGGCCCAGGAGTTTGAGACCAGCCTGGGCAACATGGTGAGACCCCATCTCTACATTTTAAGAAAAAAGAAAAAGAAAAGAAATTTGTAGACATCAAAGCAGTATTACTTCATAGAGTTTGCTGTCTTTATAAATGGGAGGTAGCTACTGAATTTGTATTTGTTTCAAAATATATATAGTTTCAAAATTACATGAAAATCACAGGAAAAGCTCTGAAAAATGGAACACTATGCACATATTTGATACAATGCAATGAAGATAAACTGAACTGCCAACCGGACTAAAAAAAATCTTTAATCACTTTTTAAAAAGGTAGTCCACATTACGGACTACTGACCTTCAAATCTTTTCAAATATTTTCTCTCATTTTAAATTATTATCAAATAGTTTTGTCTTAAAAAGTAACCACATGAATTATAAGCATAGTTCAAATTTTTCATTTCTAAAATTTTCATTTCTAATTTAAATGTAAACTACTTATTTTAAAAGATTCAAGTTCACTGAATAACATACTACACTCCAATGGCTTACACAAATTAATTTTTTTTTTTTTAAGGCAGGGTCTCACTCCAGCACCCAGGCTGGAGTGCAGTGGTGCAATCATGGCTCACTGCAACCTCAATCTACTGGACTCAAGCAATCCTCCCACCTCAGCACCCCAAGTTGCTGGGACTACACATGTGCACCAGCATGCTCAGCTAATTTTTGCATGAAATAACTTTTTTTTTTTTTTTTAAACAGCATCTCGCTCTGTCACCCAGGCTGGAGTGCAATGGTGCAATCTCGGCTACCTGCAACCTCCCCCTCCCAGGTTCAAGCAATTCTCCTGCCTCAGCATCCCAAGTAGCTGGGATTACAGGCGACTGCTACCATGCCCAGCTAATTTTTGTATTCTTGGTAGAGAAGGGGTTTTACCATGTTCGCCAGGCTCGTCTTGAACTCCTGACCTCAAGTGACCCACCCGCCTCAGCCTCCCAAAGTGCTAGGATTACAGGTGTGAACCACCATACCAAGCCTAAAATTACTCTTAATAAAAATTAATAATTTCCTATTTTGGGAGCTTTTACACTACAGCAATCATTTAATAATTCTTTCAAGTGAACTTCTGATTAAAGTGAATGTTATAAAACTATGATTTAAATATTTGCTTTGTCTACTTACTTCTGTGCTCCCTGAGACAACAGCTTTGTCCACGTTCACTAACGATGGTTCTTCCATCTGGCATACTCCTAGTGACCACTCCACACAACGGTGATGAGCCCAACAAGTGCCTAAAATGGGAAAAACAAAAAGGAGCAAATGAGCAAACATTAAAAATATTAAAGCTAATAAAGACATAAAACTTCAAAATCAACTCTAATATGTAAATATACAATGGCATCCTATATTTGTGATACCAGTAAAGTGGCCCTCCTAAAAATGTGGACCAACCACTGAGTGCCAATATCAATATGAACCCAAGAACATCTTAGAAATACAGAATCTGTCTGGGCACAGTGGCTCGCTCCTGTAATCTCAGCACTTTGGGAGGCCAAAGCTGGTGGATCTCTTGAGCCAGGGGAACTTGAAACCAGCCTGGCTAACATGGCAAAACCCTGTCTCTACAAATTAGCTGGGCATGGTGGCGCATGCCTGTAATCCCAGCTACTCAGGAAGCTGAGGCACGAGAATCACTTGAACCCAGGGGACAGAGGTTGCAGTGAGCTGAGATCACGCCACTGCACTCCAGCCTGTGCAACAGAGCAAGACTCCATCTCAAAATTAAAACCAAAAAAATGCAGACGTGCAGCTCACAACTGAAATCTACTGAATCAAAAACTCCTGCAGTGAGGCCCAGCAATCTGTGTTTGGTTCTTTTTTTTTTTTTTTTTTTTGGTTTTGGTTTTGGTTTTGAGACAGGGTCTCACTTTGTCACCCAGGCTGAAGTTCAGTGGCATAAACACAGCTCACTGCAGCCTCAACCTCCAGGGTTCAAGCAATCCTCCTGCCTCAGCCTTGCCAAATAGCCAGGACTACAGGCACATGCCTCCAGATCCAACGAATTTTTTCATTTTTTGTAGAGAGAGGGTTTCACGATGTTGCCCAGGCTGGTCTTGAACTCCTGAGTTCAAGCAATCCACCTTCCTCAGCCTGCCAAAGTGCTGGGATTACAGCTGTGAGCCACCGTTCCCTGCCAGCAATCTGTGTTTTAACAAGCCGTCTGGTTATTATGACGCTCATCTGAAGAATCACTGAATTAGTGATTATTTCTTCAACAAACAAAATTAGTTTTTAGTCATTTTATTTAAATATTATATATGTATTTGGTATGTTTCTGGTATCTTTAAAACAAACAAAATATTATTTAGTACTCTGTTACGGTGATATACAAAGGATATGTATAGAAAATAAACTGCACATACACTTCTACTTCCCTCATCCCACAGTGAGAGCACATATCAATGATTATTAACGCTTGAGCCTTTAAATTATCCACCACATAACACCTGAACCACTATCAGTCAATCTGCAGTTCAACTATAAAATGAGATGCACTTTAAATTCCAGTAGCACCATATCATGAGTGCTGAGTTATAATACTGATATAATAAGATAATCTACCTGGCTAAGACCTATTTTCATTCATGCCCAAATAAAACAGACTCAGAATGCCACATTCCCCAAGTTCTCACTTTAAAATTTTCCCCTTTAAAATATTCCTTTTCCTCAATTGTCAGATCTCCATGGCACTGCTATCTACACGAGAATAAATACAAGTATTTTAAAAAGCATCCAGTCTGGTGGTGATACTGTACAGATTTTAAACAAATTAGATAAACCTTATTAGACAATTTATTCTACCTAACCAGGCATATTTAATAATTATTTCTTATAGTATGATTCTAATTATTTCTAGATGAAAGGTATTTATTATTGAGGACATTAATAATGCATTAAAATTAAAATGCTTCCAGAATTAAGAGGCAGTTATTATTGAAAACATGCCCATACCTGTAGAATCAAATAAGGCTTGGACATCAATGGCATCTGGAAGCCCAACCAGACTGAGTTCATCCCACAGTTTACCAGCCTGATCATCTGAAGCTGTCTGGGTGCTTACACTTACACAAGATACTATATTCTGCTGAGGAGATCGTTCTCTGAAAATAAAATAAAATAGCTGTGAAAGTGAAAACAAGCAGAAAATTGTTTCATTTTTAACTGTTTAAATGCAATGTACTGCCAAATCAATTTTAATTTATCAGGCATTAACTGTCATAAACCAACTTTTAGAATTCATCTGTTAGTATTATCCATGGTATAATATTAAACTGGGTTGCCATATTATATAAGTAACAACTAAGCAAAAGAGTCTCCAAACCCATAGGGAAGTATTAGATTTGTTTTTCCATTCTATAATATAATGTTTTTAAAACCGACTCTCATATCCTAGTCAGGAATTGTATTTAACACATGAGTATTTCCTTTTGCTTTACTTAAATGCTTACAAAACAAACTTGATCAAATCAGAAATGTTTAGTTTGCTGTATCTTGACTGAGGACTGCCACAACAGAGGTGGCAGTTAACTATGTAAAGAAAGGATATTTTCCAGGGAAAATGAAAACCCACTACAGAGTGTGAAAACAGAGGCAGGAGGAATGGAATGTATCAGCTGTAGCTTTCTTATGATCCCGTCAACAAATCTCAACAGCTGGTCTGTGGCATGACGTTGCAAGTACTCTCAATCAAAACCGTACATCACAAATTGAAAGTAAAAAGCAAAAAAGAAAATAGCTACCAAAGGTATGTAGAATAAGGAAGATAGTGTAACAGCAAAAACTATAGTCTAAAAAAAGAACATTGAATAAAGTAAACAACGTATGGGAGATTTCAGGCTTTCAAGCTCTAACACTTTAGGTATCATTTAAGACCATTAAATAAATAAAAATGGCTATTGTACTTAATATTAAATATGTGTAATCAGATGACTACCACTAAAACTTAAATCTTCTCCTAATACCATAGTATTTAACCTGATCATAATTCTGGATTAAATCACTATTGAATATAGATCATAACTCACTGCACTTCTGTATGCTGGATATTTATCATGATTCCTATTAAGAGAAAATCAGCACAATGACCAGGGTACTAAACATTTTTATACCTGGAATCATTGAAAGGAAAAAAGTATTAACATATTTCAATAAGTACATTTAAATATCAAACCATATAAAAATAACCAGTAATGTTTTTATGTTCAGCATTAGAAATGCATAGACTTTTTTAAAAAAGGTTTAGCATGCTATGCTAACTTTAAATTCTCATTTTAATAAATGCCCACAGTAAAATGAGAACAAATTCTTTCCTATAAGTATAATCTCTATTCCTACAAATATATTCTCTATTACAAATCATTGTTATTTTAGTTGGAGAAAAAAAAAAAAACAAACAGTTCATCTATAATCACTAAGTGTTGTTTTAACATACTGTTTTGCACTAGTATTTGATGAGAGAAAGGGGTGTAAAAAAACCAAGAGAATGACTAATTTATTATGAATCAGGTCCTAACCAGCAGCTTAATCAAATTCAACCTTTAAGTTTTGAGACTGGTTTGTATGTACATACCATAACAGTAAGATATCAGTGTCAACACTAAGGATGACAGCAGCCCAGCTTAGAAAGAGATATCGGGGCGGATCACGAGGTCAGGAGATCGAGACCATCCTGGCTAACACGGTGAAACCCCGTCTCTACTAAAAAATACAAAAAACTAGCCAGGCGAGGTGGCGGGCGCCTGTAGTCCCAGCTACTCGAGAGGCTGAGGCAGGAGAATGGCGTAAACCCGGGAGGCGGAGCTTGCAGTGAGCTGAGATCCGGCCACTGCACTCCAGCCTGGGTGACAGAGCAAGACTCTGTCTCAAAAAAAAAAAAAGAAAGAGATATCAAGAGGAATCAGCTGAAATGCATACCCCACAAAATTCTAAGTTATAAAACAAAGAGTTTGAAAAAAAAAAATCCTGATTTTTTTAGATAGTGAAAATGAGAGGAAAGACATTTTCAAAATCTCCTTTGTGAAACTGTTTTTTAAATTCGCTATTTAAACTTCATTAGTAACATACATTTTGTAAATATTTGAAATCATTACCAAGCTAAATTAATTGCCTACGCTTAAATGATGCCAAATTTTTAAGTGTACTTCATTAACTGGCATGTTATCATTACTTATTAAGTTGGTAAGCACTAAGTATATATAAAGACTTTCATTTAACAAAGGCTATTTTTATATTATTATCTGAGCTCATGAGAATTTTTCACTAAAAATTAATTTCACTTTTAAAACAAGGAAATGAAACCTATTTCTCAAGACAGGATTTTATATAATTGCCATTATTTAAGGCAGAACATGAGGATATAAGATACAGCCTGATTCAGTCCGTTAAGTTTGCTAATACTAATAAGTTTGCTGGCCTTCTGATTGTTTTATTAAGATGCGTGTACTCTATTGATAACTAAAGATAAGGCTATAGCCTCCAAAGCATCACAACTCTCCAAATATAGTACTTCTAAGCTTCCTTAAACTGTTGCACCTTAAATTCTTTTAAAAGATCCTCCCTCTTTTTTTGTTTCATTTCCTGCTTCAGGTCTTCAAGGCACTGGCAGCAGTTCAAAACAAGGAGCCAATCAAGTAAGTACAACACAACAATGATTTAGTACTTAAATTTGGATATAAGCCAGATAAGCACTTGAGTGATTACATCATCACCCTCAAGAGGCAGAGTCTGTTAGCTTTGCAAGCTAAATTAATTTTTACACATTCTCATCAACTACAGAAACTTCTACTCCCTTAACCAGCACAGCCAAGTCTCCGTATTAATATGGTCTTTAAACACAACTGTACAAAATATTTTAAAATATATTAGACAAGAGCTTCAGGTAATTACAATGTGCCCGTGAATACAGACATACATATATAATTACAAAAAAAAAAAAATCCTTAAAAAAGGAAAAAGCATCTTCTGGGAAGGAAGGCAGGGGAGGGAGAGAGGGAAGGAAGAATGTATAGGACAGTGCAACATTTTCTGAAGCACACAAACATATATATAAATTAAATTAATTAAATGATTGAATGGATCAATGAATGAATGACACAAAAGACATGAGCAGTGAAAACCAATTCTGGATTTGCTATTGTATTCTTAGATTCTTACAATTAAAAGCTTATTTAGAGAAACAAAACAAGGACTTCATTGATCTGTTTTATTAATATCTTCTTTCCATTTATAAATTCCATGAACTCCCTCCCTCTCAGCTTGTGTTACGTTTTTTGAAGTTTTCTTCCAAAAGTTTAGTTTTGTGATCACACCGATTTCATATACAATTAAGATAAACTTTTTTTAAAATAATAAGAAAAATTTGTGAAAAGGACAGTTTGTTGGATTAATTGGGTTAATGGTGAGTCAGAGTATCCCATAAATGTGGAAAACATGAGACAACCCCATTTGAAAATTTATAAACATTAAAATGGAAATAAATTATATGCAGTCTTAATGTATTCCAACAATTTAAATTCAAAACTGCTTACTTTCTCTGTCCTCTTTGTTTTCGTGGTGCTGAGTTTTGCATTTTTTCATAGGTTCCATTGCTGTTGTCATCAATGTCCTTCTTGTTAGAAGGTTGGTTTCTCCATGGCAAGATAAATCCAGGCGTTACTCTGAACTGTTTTAAGTCTCCTTGTCCTAAGGAACTTTTTTCCCCACAGTAACAAAAAGCGCAGAGCTGTTCACTAGTAAAAATGAAATGTAAGTCAGAGAAGAAGAAAAGTAGCTTTATTCAACTACTTTAAGTGACAACCATAGATACTTGTGCTTTTAAATTATGTCTAAAGTGCAAGCTAAGCTTTTCAATCTATTTTCTACAGTCTATTCAGTGATTACCCATAAGAACAATTAAGTTTAATAAATTTGGAATTCTACTTTTCCATAGCATTTTTAAAAGTGGTACACATATCAAATCCAAAAAATTCTAGTCAGTACTTAGAAAAGTTATTTTCTTTCATATTTGACTAGGAAAAAATCCAAGTAAGAAAGCTAAAGATGAGGGCCAGGCACAGTGGCTCATGCCTGTAATCCCAGCACTCTGGGAGGCCTAAGATCGAGACCAGCCTGCCCAATGTGGTGAAATCCCATCTCTACTAAAAATACAAAAATTAGCTGGGTGTGGTGGCACACCCCTGTAATCCCAGCTACTTGGATGGCTAAAGCACCTCACTTGCATCCAGGAGGCGGAGGTTGCAGTAAGCTGAGATCAAATCACTGCACTCCAGCCTGGGTAACAGAGCAAGACTGTCTCAGGAAAGAAAAAAAAAAAAAATGCAAGCTAAAAATGGGAAAGAAGGTAGAGTTTAGTAGCCACCCAACTGCATGACAGCTCTGTAAAACATATGGTGACAGTTTTATTTAACCACTTGATGAAACGTTCATTATGCATGATATATATATACCACACACATGCATACACACGGGGAGATATAAAAATATAAACTTAAATAGTTCCTGGGTTGAGTGGTAGGAGATTTTTGGGGAAGCAGAAGAGCTGAATAGGAGGGAAGAAAGGGATTAGGAGCAAAGGGGATTTTTTCAGGCCAGTGAAACCATTTTATATGACACTATAATGACAGATACTGAGCCCTAATGTAAACTATGGACTGTAGTTAAAAATAATGTATCTATATTGGTTTATCAACTGTAACACAGCACGCAATACTAATCCTGAGGGAAACTGCCGGGGGTGGAGTTGGGAGAATTAGCTCAATTTTTGTGTAAACCTAAAACTGCTCTAAGTCTATTAATTTAAAAAAAGTGAAAACATTAAAAAATTAAGAGACAACAAACAATATACATAATGGAATATACACTTACTAAGAGATCTTAGGAAGAATGAAATTAAAGGACTGCTTCCTCTTGATTATATTTACACTTCACAAGATATTTACTGCTGCTATACCCAAATCCTTCTTCTGGGCATTAAAGTTACCTCTACGGTATTTACCCCATGATCTTACATATCTTGCATTACCAGGTGACAGAACTAACCAACAGCCTTTTGAGGTGATCTTTTAAAACTTAGCTTTAGTTCATATTGGACTCTCAACTAATTACTTTTATCAAAATTAGCTTTTGTTTTTCTAATCAATTACCTACTTCAAGTTCACGATAAATTATGTTGTCTGCTGGTACTGAGACATACACATATGCACAAATTAAATGTAATCTAATTTCAAAAAAAAAAAAATCAAGTTGAAAAAGAAAATTTCTTCTTGCCAAAAAGAGACCACCACCATATGCTTTGCCAGTATCTTACTATACTCTTATTTGTAATTTTCACTGACTATTAAGCTTACATTTATTTCACCATATCCCATTTCTGGTTTGTTTCTTCCCCTAGAAACACTACACATGAGAAGCAACAATCAGGTTGACATTAGCCTTATCAACATTGATTGTAACAGCCCTGATTAGAAAATGGAACAACATTTTAAAGCTATTGCAGAAAAATACCTTAGCCTTCAATTTTATATTCAAAACTATCGCTTAAATGTGAAGGTATAATAAAATTACTATCTGGCTTAGAAGACATCAGAAATTTTGCCACACAACAGATCCAAAAATGAAAATACTTTTAGAGAAGTACTTACATTATTAAAGAATTAGAAAAGGTTGTATGAAGTAAGGGAGGTCAAACACCTCAGAGTAATTTATTGTTGACTTTTTTTAATACAAGGTCAAAGGAAATTTCTAGCTTTTGGTCTGGCTGTAGAAAGCTCCAGACAACATTGTGCCCAACCACACAACATAACCCCACCAGAGAATCTGCAAATTCACTATTCTGAAACCCATCAGAGGGCAGAAATCACAGGGCAACCAACTCACCATCAGATGAAAGACACTTCCATAAAGAAATGAGACAAAAGTACCTCTCAGGAAGAGGCCATTGAATATCACACAAGCAGGGTAATAAGAATTCAGTAAAAGTTTTTAAGAAATTGCTAGAAGCCAAATGTGAAACACAGTGAGAATATGTTAACACCTGTGACCACAGACAGGGGAATTCTAACCCACACAAAGCCTCCTCTCCATGTACCTCATTAGGTGCTCACACACAACCAAGAAAGAAAAACATATATACAGCAACTCAGCCAGGAACAGTGGCTCACACTGTAACCCCAGTGCTTTGGGAGGTCAAGGCAGGAGGACTGCTTGACCCCAGGATTTTGAGACCAGCCTGGGCAGCATAGTGAGACCTTGTCTGTATTTATTAAAAAAAAAAAAAAAAAAGAGGCCGAGCAGAGTGGCTCACATCTGTAATCCCAGCACTTTGGGAGGCTTAGATTGGCAGATCACAGGTCAGGAATTCAAGACCAGCCTGGCCAACATGGTGAAATCCCATCTCTACCAAAAATATAAAAATTAGTCAGGTGTGGTGGCAGGCGCCCGTAATCCAAGCTACTCAGGAGGCTGAGGCAGGAGAATCGCTTGAACCCAGGAGGCGGAGGTTGCAATGAACTGAGAATCGTGTCACAGCACTCCAGCCTAGACGAAAGAGCAAACCCCATCTCAAAAAAAAAAATAATAAAGAAAACACATGTATACAGCAACTGAAAAACATTTTCTAAAATAGCATACAAAATCTTACTAGCCGTTACAATAATGTAAACCAAAACCACCAATTAAAAGGCAAAAACCAACAATTAAAAGACCATTTTTGAGAATAGATTAAAATTAGATTTAAAAATTGGTTGCGGCGGCCGGGCACGGTGGCTCAAGCCTATAATCCCAGCACTTTGGGAGGCCAAGATGGGCGGATCATGAGGTCAGGAGATTGAGACCGTCCTGGCTAACACGGTAAAACCCCGTCTCTACTAAAAAATACAAAAAACTAGCCAGGCGAGGTGGCAGGCACCTGTATGTAGTTCCAGCTACTCGGGAGGCTGACGCAGGAGAATAACCCGGGAGGCGGAGCTTGCAGTGAGCTGAGATCGCGCCACTGTACTCCAGCCCAGGCGACAGAGCCAGACTCCGTCTCAAAAAAAAAAAAAAAAAAAAATTGGTTGCGGCTGGGTGCAAATACAAAAAACTTAGCCAGGCATGGTGGTGCACGCCTGTAATCCCAGCTACTCGGGAGGCTGAGGAAAGGGAATTGCTTGAACCAGGGAGGTGGAGGTTGCAGTGAGCCGAGATTACGCCACTGCCCTCCAGCCTGGGTGACAGAGCAAGACTCTGTCTCCAAAAAAAAAAAGGTGCAAAAAATGTTGGAAGTATAAACACAAGAGACACATAAAACAAGGACAAAAATATTGATGGGAAAGGACGTAAAAAGATACCAGGCAAACATAAACCAAAAGGAAGTTTGAGTGGCAATAATTTTATCAGACAAAATGAAAGTTAAGTCAAAAAGAAAACACAGCATTAGAGATGAAAACGATGTTATGCACTAACAAAATGATCAATAGCAGTATAATAGATATCCATCATAACTATATACTCAGACCAACAGGCCTCAAAATGAATCTCTAATCTGAAAGAGATGGTTAAACATCTCTAATCTGAAAATCCAAAATCTGAACTGCTCCAAAATTCAAAACTTTTTAAGCACCAACATGGTATCAACAGTAGAAAATTTCACACCTAAGTACTTAATATAAACTCTGTTTCAAGCATCAAATTACTTAAATATTCTATAAAATTACCTTCAGGCTATGTGTATAAGGCATATACGAAACATAAATGAATTTCATATTCATAAATGTCTCCCATCCCCAAAATAACTTACTATGTATGTGCAAATATTCCAAAATCCAAAAAAATCCAAAATCCAAAACACATCTGGTCCCAAACATTTTGTTTTCGGATTTTTTTTTTAGATGGAGTCTCACTCTGTCGTCCAGGCTGGAGTGCAATGGTACGGTCTAGGTTCACTGTAACCTCCACCTCCTGGATTCAAGCAATTCTCCTGCCTCAGCCTCCCAAGTAGCAGGGAATACAGGCACACACCATAACATCTAACTAATTTTTGTATTTTTAGTAGAGACGGAGTTTTGCCATGGTGGCCAGGCTGGTCTCAAACTCCTGGCCTCAGGTGATCCACCTGCCTTGGCCACCTAAAGTGCTGGAATTACAGGCATGAACCCACTGAGCCTGGCCTGTCCCAAGCATTTTGGGTAAGAGATACTCAACCTGTACTAACAAAACTCAAAGATTAAAAAAAAAAGATCAACAACAGTGGAAGATTTTAATTATTTTTCTCAGAAAATACTACATCAAACTGATAAAAATTAAGTATTGAACATCTTTACTGTTCATTATTTATTAATTACCTGAGCATAATAAATTAGTTTGAGATACTATATTCAATTCTATCTACAACTAAAAGTTCACATTCTTTTCAAGTATATTAAAATATTTCAAGAGTGGATTACATAGTAGGCCATAAAAGAGTACATGATACATAGCAAGTGACCAATATCATGCAGGCAATATTCTCTGACAATAATGCAGTAAAACTAAAAATGGATAATAAATGGATAACTTAAAATTTTCCAGCCAGGTGCAGTGGCTCATGACTGTAATTCTGACACTTTGGGAGGCTAAGGCAGGTGGATCACCTGAGGTCAGGAGTTTGAGACCAGCCTGACCCACATGGCGAAACACCATCTCTACTGAAAATACAAAAATTAGCTGGGTGTGGTGGTGCACGCCTGTAGTCCCAGCTACTCGGGAGGCTGAGGCAGGAGAATCGCTTGAACCTAGGAGGCAGTGGTTCCAGTGAGCCAAGATCGCACCACTGCATAGCCTGGGCAACAGAGCAAGACTCCCTTTCAAGAAAAAAAAAAAAATCCAAATATTTGGAAACTAGAAAAGATATTGTTTAAGAATCTTTCACTTAAAATGGAAATCCCAATATCTGAAATAAAATCATAATGAAAAACAATATAAAATTGATATAAAATATAAAATACTGAAATAAAAATTTCAATATATTACTGTAAGTCCTAGCAAGAGCAATATGATCAAGAGAAAGATATAAGGGATCCCAGCAGGAAAGGAAGAAGTGAAACTGTCTTTATTTGCTAACGGCATGATCTTACATATGCAAAACCCTAAAGACTCCACCAAAAAACTGTTAGAACTAATAAACAAATTTGATAAAGTAGCAGGATATAAAGTAAATATACAAAAATGAGTAGCATTTCTATATACTAACAGCAAACGATCCTAAAAGAAAATTAATACAATCCCATTTATAATAGCAACAAAAAAATTAAATACTTAGGTGTAATTTCAACCAGGGAGGTAAAATACCTATATACTGAAAACGATAAAACTCACAAAAGAAATTTAAGAAAACACAAAGAAATGGAAAGATATCTATGTTCATGGACTGGAAGAATTAATACTGTGAAACTAACTGTCCATACTACCCAAAGTGATCTACAGATTCAATGCAATATCTATCAAAATTCCAATGTCAATTTTCACAGAAATAAATTATCCTTAAATTCATATGGAAGCACAGAAGACATCAAACAGCCGAAACCACCTTGAGCAAAAAGAACAATGATGGATGCATCACACTGTCTGATTTCAAAACATTACAAAATGATTGTAACCAAAATAGTATGGTACTGGCATTTAAAAAAAAAAGAAAAAAAAAACACACATCTGGACAGGCATGGTGGTTCACACTTGTAATCCCAGCACTTGTGTAGGCTAAGGCAGGCAGACTGCTTGAGCCCAAGAGTTTGAAACCAGCCTGGGCAACATGGTGAAATCCCATTTCTACTAAAAATACAAAAACAAGCCAGGGGTGATAGTGAACGCCTGTAGTCCCAGGTACTCAGGAGGCTCAGGTGGGTGGATGGCTTCAGCTCAGGAGGCAGAGGTTGCAGAGAGCCAAGATCACACCAGCGCACTCCCGCCTGGGCACAGACACCACCCTGGCTCAAAAAACAAGACACATTGACCAATGGAACAGGAATGAACTCACGCATTTACACTCGGTTGATTTATAACAAAGATGCCAAGAAAACACGATGGGTAAAGAACTGACTTCTCAATAAACGGCGCTGAGAAAACTGTATATCCATATGTACAAGAACAAAATCATACCCTTGTCTCACATAACACACAAAAATCAATTCAAAATAAAGTCTTACGTTTAAGATGTCAAACTATAAAACTACTAGAATAAAACATAGGGAGAAAGTTCCATGTGGGCAATAACTTTTTGGATATGACCCTGAAAGCATAGGCAACAAAAGCAATAATAGACAAATGGGATGGCTAAACTACAAAGCTCTTTATGGCAAATGAAAATATTAACAAAGTAAAGAGACAACCCACGGAATGGGAGACAATATTTAGTATCCAAATCATATATGGAACCCAACTAAACAGCAAGAAAACAACCTGATTAAAAAATGGGCAAAGGAGCTGAATAGACATTTCTCAAAAGAACACATACAAATGGCCAACAGGTACATGAGAAAATGCTCAGTATCACTACTCATTAGGGAAATGAAAATTAAAACAACAATGATATATCACCTACCACCTGTTCAAGTGGCTATTAATAAAAAGAGGAAAGATAAGTATTACCAAGGATACAGAAAAAATGGAAGTACTGTACATTGTTGTGGGGGTGTCAATTAGTACAGCCATTATGGAAAATGGTAAAAAGGTTTCTCAAAAAACTAAAAATAGAATTACCATATAATCTAGTAATCACACTTCTGGGTATATATCCAAAGGAACTGAAATAAATGTCAAAAGGATATCTGCATGCCCACGCATACTACAGCATTACTTATAATAGCCAGATATGGAATCAACCTAAGTATCCATCAATAGACGAATGGATAAAGAAAATATGGTATATATAAACAACGGAATACTATTCAGCCTTGAAAAGCGGGAGGATGGTGGCTCATGCCTATAATCCCAGCACTTCGGGAGGCCAAGGCTGGAGGACTGCTCATGCCCAGATATTCAAAACCAGCCTGGGCAACATAAGTAAGACTCCATCTCTACATAAAATTTTAAAAATTAGCCTGGTGTGGTGAGCGCACACCTGTAGTCCCAGAAGGCTGTGATGGGAAGATTGCTTGAGCCCAGGAAGTTGAGATGCAGTGAGTTGTGATCACGGCACTGTACTCCAGCCTGGGTGACAGAGTGAAACCCTGTCAAAGAAAAAAAAGAGGGAGAGAGAGAGAAAGGAAGGAAAGAAGAAAAGGAAGGAAGGAAGGAAGGAAAAAAGAGAGGGAGGGAAGGGGGGGTAGAAAAAGAGGGGGAGGGGAAGGGAAGGGAGGTAGGGAGGGGAGGAGAAGGGGAGGGAAGAGAAGAGGGGAGGGGAGGGATTAAGGAAAGAGGGAGGGAGAGGGGGAGGGGGCAGAAAGAGGGAAAGAAGAGGGGGGAGAGAGAGAGAGAGAGAAAGAAGCGGGAAGGACCTGTCATTTGCAACAACTCAGAAGAATCTAGAGAATATTATGCTAAGTGAAATAAGCCAGGCACAGAAAGACAAATACTGCATGATCTCACTTATATGCGCAATCTAAAAAAGCTGAACTAATAGAACTGGTAGTATAGTGATGGTAACCAGACACTCAGAGAAAGTAAGGCAGGAAGAAAGAAATGGTAAGTTGTTGGTCAAAGGATACGAAGGTTGAGATAGGAGGAATAGGTTTTGAGATATACTGCAGAGCAGGGTGATCTATATTTTAAAGTAACTATTCGTTTGGTGCAAAAGATACAAAGGTTGAGACAGGAGGAACAGGTTTTGAGATATAATACATAGCAGGGCGACCTATATTTTAAAGTAACTATTAGTTTGATGCAAAAGTGATTGTGGTTCTGCCATTAAAAGTAATGGCAAAAACCGCAATCACTTGTGCACCAACCTAAGAGTAAATGTCAAATGCCCCACCATAACAAATGAGAGGTAATCAAGGTAATGGATCTGTTAATTTACTTGATTCAATCATTCCACTTTGCATTCATGAATTGAAACATCATACTGTACTCATAAATGCACAATTAGGATCTGCCAATCAAAAATAACATTAAAAAATAATAAATGTATCATGAATCATTTTAGATAAAATGTATACGTTCTGAGAAAAATATAACATGAGAAAACTGGTGCAGATGAAACAGCTGAATAGAAAAAATTTTGGAATTCAGGAGCAAATTTAGGGAATACATATTCAAAGAAAAAAACATCTTTGAATTGAACTGGTAGCGACTTCTCTTGCTGTAAGAAACCCCACAGACCCACATAATTTTATGACAGTTACTTCAAACTTTCATGGAGTCAATACCTATCTTACAGATATTGTTCCGGAAAATATAAGAAAACTGAAAGATGCCTCATGTACGAGGCTAGTGCAATTTTGTCTCCAAAACTAGGACATTACAATATTACAAAAATTCATATTGCTTAGGAAGATAAATATTATCTAACTAAAATCCAACAGCATGTTTAAAAAATATGTCATAATCAAGTAACGTTTATTGCAAGTAATCAAGTAATGCTTACTATCTTCTACAGAAGTGGTTTTTCTTACTGAATTGTTCTGCTTCATTTTTAAATACATATGGACATAAGTTCTTTGTCAGATATATGCTTTAGAAATATTTTTCCCTTTTCTGTCATTTATCTTTTTACTCTTGTTTTGGTATTTTTCATGAAAAGTTTTAAATTTAAGTATAGTGGTATTAATCAATCCTTTTCTTTTTTTTTTTTTTTTTTTTGAGACGCAGTTTCTCTCTTGTTGCCCAGGCTGGAGTGTAGTGGCGCGATCTTGGCTCACTGCAACGTCCACCTCCCAGGTTCAAGCAATTCTCCTGCCTCAGACTCCCAAGTAGTTGGGATTACAGGCACCTGCCACCACGCCCAGCTAATTTTTGTATTTTTAGTAGAGATGGGGTTTCACCATGTTGGCCAGGCTGGTCTCGAACTCCTGACCTCAGGGATCCACCTGCCTTAGCCTCCCAAAGGGCTGCGATTACAGCATGTAACCCACCACACCCGGCCTCTTCTCATGTGTGTTTTCTTTTTTTTGAGATAGGGTCTCACTCTGCCACCCAGGCAGAAGTGCAGTGGCAGGATCACAGCTCACTGTAGCCTCGACCTCCTGGACTGAAGCGATCCTCCCACCTCAGCCTCCTGAGTAGCACCACTATGTCCTACTAATTTTTGTATTTTGTGTAGAAATGGGGTTTTGCCATGTTCCAGGCTGGTCTCAAACTCCTAGGCTCAAGCAATCCTCCTGCCTCAACCTCCCAAAGTGCTAGGATTACAGGCATGAGCCACTGTGCCTGGCCAATCAACCCTTTTCTACAATTAGTGCTTTCCATTTGTTTTTTAAAAGTCTTTCCTCACCCCCAAAGCAATGAAGAAATTCTTCTACATTAACTTCTTTTATTAATTTGCTTCTCACATATGTCTATAACTGGAGTTGACATGAATAAATTAGGTCTACTTTCTTCTTTTTTTTAAGTACATATAATTTTTCTCACACAACTGTTGAGAGACTTCCTTCCTCACTAATTTGTGATGCCCCTTTGTTATAAATAACTTGTTCATATTACGCATGTATCTGTATCTGGGTTCCCTATTCTGATCCACTGGTCTATTTGTCTATTTCTGTGGTAATACAGCACTGACTTAATTTACTAGCATGTTACGAAAAGTCTTAGTATCAAGTAAAGCAATCCTTCCTCTTCTTCATGGGTCCTTTGGTTTATCCTGTCTTTTGCATATTCATATAAATTAAAATCAGCTTGTAAAATTTACTGTAGAAATTTTTATTAGAAATTTCTTGAACCTACAGATAAATTGGGAAAGAACATCTTTAAAATACTGAATCCCCTAAAATGTGAATATTCTATTTCTATTATGTCTGTGTTCCTTAATCTTTCCAGAAAGTTTAATAATTTTCTCTAGTAAAATAAAAGTCTTACATTTTTGCACATAATCCTAGTCACATATAATTTTATATTATTGGAAAATAATATGCTAAAAAATACCATTTAACTCTGTCCTAATATATTTAATACATGTGATTTTTGCATTTTGATTTTGTATCTAGCAATCTTGCTAAAATCCTATTAATTGTAATAGGATGATTATCTACAGATTCATTTAGAACATTTTATATACTGCACCATTAAAATTCATTAAATTCCATCTGTACATCCTATTTTAAGGAAACTATGGGACAGAGAGATAAAAATGAATAAATAAAGGTCAAAAGTGGTGGAGCTTGGAATAAACATTAGGTCTGTATCTATGGTACGCTGGCGTTCTCACAGTGTACATTCACTCTGTCCTGTCTAATGAAAGTAACAGTGGTAGTGGTAGTATAGCCCAGGATAAATAAATAACAATGGCATTGCTTATTAATCTACCTCAAGGTTATGTTTCCATGTGGTATGAGCATCAATCTACCTATATTTTTTATGTAGATAGCCAATTATTGAGTAACCTATTCTTTTCCACTGATAGGCCATGATTATTATAAATGAAATTATCATATATTCATGAGTAGCTTTTAACTTTCATTCTTTGTACAAGTATTAGATGAGGACTAACAGTGACAGTGTGCTACTCACAGGGGACAAAAAGATAAGTCAGTCAGGCATACTCTGTCCTTAAGATCTGCAGAAGAACCAAGCAAGGAAGTTAAGAACTACAATGGGTTCCCGAAGTAGGCCTGGAGGATACAGAGACACAGAATACTTTCAGAAGGCTCTCAGGCACCTGCTCTAAACTAGCAAATATTCTGCATTCTGTACCTCTCAATTCCACATATGCATTACACCATTTTTAATTTCTACAGAAAACATAGTAAAAATTAAAGTTTATGGTAGTATCAAACTACAAAAATTTAAGCAGAATTCTAAATGTTTTTCAATCAACTAGAACTCATTATTCATTAAAAAAATATTTATACAGCACCTAATCTCTGTCAGGGACTACTAGGTACAGGACACAGTGCAGTGAACAAAACCCACCAGCAAAGTGCCTGCCTTCAGAGTTCACATGACAGTCAAATGAACTGTTGGAAAATAATAAGTGCCACAAACAGAAAGGGGAACATCACACACCGGGGCCTGTTGTGGAGTGAGGGGAGGGGGGAGGGATAGCATTAGGAGATATACCTAATGTAAATGACGAGTTAAGGGGTGCAGCACACCAACATGGCACATGTATACATATGTAACAAACCTGCACATGTACCCTAGAACATAAAGTAAAAAAAAAGAAAAGAAAAGAAAAAAATAGCAGGTTACTATGTAAAATATGGTGGGAGCTGCTGCTGTTTTCTTTTCCATCCTACTCCTTTATTTTGAAAATGTTCAAACCTCCCAAAAAATACTGGAGGAGGAGGAGAGGACTACAGTATAACAAACATCAGTGTGTTCTTTACCTTGATTCACACTGTATGTTCTTTTTCCTGAGCTGACTGAGACTAAGCTAAATGTGGCCCTTCAGAGGAGGATAGTATTATCAGCAAGGTGTCCTCTCTGGGAGGTAAACCAGGAGACAAGCAAAGCAAGCACCAAAGCTCTCAGAAACCCCATCAGCACATGTAAAGGAGTGAGGCCAATGTGGTGAGAGCACAGTGAGTGACAAATGACATGAGAGAGACAGTCAGGAACAGATCACACCTTGTAGACATGGTAAGTACTTGAAATTATGAATTTAAATATTTAATTTAAATATAATAGTCATGAAAGAGAGTGGAGAGTAGGGACCTGATTATCATTATTAGAATAATTTTTGCAACTGTGCTATAAACAAATTGTACTATGGAAAGGTAAAGAGAAGCAGAAAGACTGGTTAAAAGGCTACTACAACTTCCAAGGGATAACAGTGACTTCAACCAAAATGGGAGGCAAGTTAAGGCAGTAACAAGTTGCTTGGGTTATCAAGTTGAGCTATAAGGTATGAGAAAAGATAGAAATCAAGGATTAACTTCCAAAGTTTCTGGACTAAACAACCGAGTGAATACTGGCATTATTTATTGAAATGACGAAATCTTGGGGAGAAGCAGATTTGGGGCAGAGGTGGAGGCAGAATCAAGCACGGTATTGGACATGTTAAGGGTGAGGTGTCTAACACACTTCCAAACGGAGATGTCAAGCAGACAACTGGACATAAAGGTCTGGAGATCAGGTAAAGAAGAGTAATGGAAATGAACACATGAGACTCTTAAGGGCACACACAGAGGTTACAGCTATCAGAATGAATGAGCTTTCTTTCCTAGTGGGTGAACAGAGACAAAAAGTAGACAAGATATCTGAGGATTTATCCTTAAGAATTCCAAAATTATAAACATGTAGAGTCTCCACAGCAACTAGCAAAAGACAAAATGAGGAGTGAGATGTCCCAAACGCAAACGAAAGAAAATGCTTCAAGAAGATGAGAGAGGCCAGATGCAGTGGTTCATGCTTGTAATTCCACCACTTAAGGAGGCTGAGACAGGACTGCTTTAGCCCAGGAGTTCCAGACCAACCTGGATAACATAAAGAGACCCAATCTCTACCAAAAAAAAAACTTAAAAATTAGTCAAGTATGCTGGCACACACCTGTAGTCCCAGCTACCTGGGAGGCTAAGGTGGGAGGATCACCTGAGCCTAGGAGGTTGAGGCTGCAGTGAGCTGTGATCACACCACTGCACTCCAGCCTGGGTAACAGAGTAAGACCCTGCCTCAAAAAATAAAAAAATAAATTAAAAAATAAAAAAAAGAAAGGAAAGGACGAAAAGGAAGAGGAAAAGGAAGGGGGAGGGAAAGGAAGGGAGGAAGGAGGAAGAAGGGATGGAGAGGAAGGAGGGAGGAAGGGAGGGAAGGAAGGAGAGGAGGAAGGGATGGAGGGAGGGACAGAGGGAGGGAGGGAAGAACATGGGAGTACTAAACTGATGGATAATTTCATTATTTTATTCATGCTTTTCAAACAAGGTCTAAAAACTCTTAAGACTTCAAAGCTGAATTACAGAATGATAGGTTACAGGCCCAGTGTAGTGGCTCGTGCCTGTAATCCCAGCACTTTGGGAAGCCAAGGCAGGCAGATCATGAAGTCAGGAGATCGAGACCATCCTGGCCAACATGGCGAAACCCTGTCTCTACTAAAAATACAAAAATTAGCTGGGCATGGTGGTGATGCCTATAATCCCAGCTACTCGGGAGCCTGAGGCAGAAGAATCACTTGAACCAGGGGGTCGGAGGTTGCAGGGAGCCGAGATGGCGCCACTGCACTCCAGCTTGGTGACAGAGCAAGACTTCATCTAAAACAAAAGAGGGGGGTGTGGGTGGGGTGGGGGGAAAAAAGAAAGAAAAAAAAAATAGGTTATAATGTCCTGTGATTCCTTTTTTAATGAATGGGGAGAAGGTAAGGAACAAAAGTATAAACTTAAGTTTACAGGTAAGTATCAAAAATCAATCATCATGCTAAACGCTCACATTTATGTCTTCTGCCAGGAATAGCACATTGGTAATATTCTGTACTGGCCTGAGGTGACTAGAGTAAAACTCTAGTGTGCTGCCGTGTTCTACAACTGCCTAAGCCCACAGATGTACTCAACCCAATTACACACAGAGGCATCAGCTTCAAATTTAGCTACTAAATCATAAAAGTCCACCCAGATTTTCATCCTAAACTCATACTCCTTGAATTTTCTCTATAGTCGATTCACTGTTTTATTCCTGTCACTAATATCCAATCCAGCTGCCTTCATTCTCTAACCTGATTTTGGCTTCTACACCAACAGAGACCAGGGAGTTTGCCGATTCCTCAGACACAGATCGCTGAAGAGCTGGAATTAGCTGTTTGCTGTTATCCGCTTCTGCTTCAGCATCCTCTTCTGCAGATTGTTCTTTGATTTCCGCTTAACAGTAAACAAGAGAAAACAAAGAGTCATTTTTGTATTTATATTAATCACTGGTGAATTTATCTATAAAGCATAGGTCATAATGTAAAAAGAAACAAATAACAATACTTCACTGATACAGGAAAGTTTATGCACATAATTAGTGGTACTGTGCATCTTTATTCTCTACTGCAAAATGATTACCAAAATAATGTGAAGCATGGTACACTTTTACTTGCGCCCAAATTATAGCTGATTCAGAGAAGTTTCATCCTAGCAATAAATGTTAAGAATCTTGGCCAGGCATCCCTGCACCAATTTGAGAGGCCAAAGCAGGCAAATCCCTTGAGTTCAGGAGTTTGAGACTGGCCTGGGCAAGATGGTGAAATCTCATCTCAACAAAAAATATAAAAATTAGCTAGGCAAGGTGGTGAGTGCTTATAGTGTCAGCTACTCAGGAGGCTGAGATAGAAGGATATGCCTTGAACCTGGGAGGCGGAGGCTGCAGAGAGCCAGGATCATGCCACTGCACTCAGACCTGGGTGACAAAGCCAGACCCCATCTCAAAAACAGAATCTTATTTTTGGCCAGGTGTGATGGCTCACACATGTAATCCCAGCACCTTGGGAGGCTGAGGCAGGCGTATTGCTTGAGCCCAGTAGTTCAAGACAGCCTGGGAAACATGGTGACATCCCATCTCTACAAAAAATTAGCCAAGTATAGTGGCACATGCCTGTAGTCCTAGCTACTCAGGTGGCTGAGGTGGGAGAATCAATCAAGCCCTGACAGTTGACGCTACAGTGAGCTGTGATGATACCACTAGACTCCAGCTTAGGCAACACATCCAGATCCTACCTCAAAAACAAAAATAAAAAAACTTTTTTTTTTTTTTTTTTTTTGGATGGAGTCTCGCTCTGTCAGTCAGGCTGGAATGCAATGGTGCGATCTCAACTCACTGCCACCTCTGCCTCCCGGGATCAAGTGATTCTTCCGCCTCAGCCTCCCGAGTAGCTGGGATTACAGGCGCCCACCACCACGCCTGGCTAATTTTTGTATTTTTAGTAGAGACTGGGTTTCACCACACTGGCCAGGCTGGTCTTAAACTCCCGACCTCAGATGACCCACCCACCTCAGCCTCCCAAAGTGCTGGAATTATAGGCATGAGCTACTGTGCCCGGCCAAAAAACAATCTTATTTTCAGGATTATAGCAATTGGTCTACAGAACAAATGTATTTCAAAGTGAGTCATTAAAAATCGTTTCACACTTTATATTATCATTAAAAGACTCATTATGTATCCTAATTATTAGTCATTCTAAAAGCTTAATATTTGAAAAGGACAAACCTTCACCTTACTGCCTGTTTCCATTCTCCTTGAGTCCAACCCCAAACACCTTAAATGTTCTTTCTCAGGAGGCGACCTAATAGCTGAGAGGATTTCCATACACCACTACCCCTAGCATCATTCTTTTTTTTTTTTTTTTTTTTTTTTTGAGACGGAGTCTCGCTGTGTCACCCAGGTTGGAGTGCAGTGGCGCGATCTCGGCTCACTGCAAGCTCCGCCTCCCAGGTTTACGCCATTCTCCTGCCTCAGCCTCCGAGTAGCTGGGACTACAGGCGCCCGCCACCACGCCCGGCTAGTTTTTTGTATTTTTAGTAGAGACGGGGTTTCACCATGTTAGCCAGGATGGTCTCGATCTCCTGACCTCGTGATCCACCCGCCTCGGCCTCCCAAAGTGCTGGGATTACAGGGTTGAGCCACCGCGCCCGGCCTTGCATCATTCTTCTCGTTTAATAAAAATTATATGCCCACTCTGTCTGTCATACTCTATTACTAGAATGAAGGGACATTACACCTCCCCACCAGTGCTCATGATGCAGTTCCATGTTCTTGGCTGGCTCCTTCTTTTCTAACTTGAAATTTATTTAGACCTTTCTGCATCACTAACCCCAAACAAACAAAAAAATCTTAAAGTCCTTTCAAGCTCCTTTTCCGTCTTTCCTTTTACCACCAAATTCGTGAGATGGCACAATAAATTGACTGAACTCTACCACCTTCCCCTTCAACTATACCTTTCTAATTGTATCCAGCCTATTATAACCATTATTCTCAGCCGGGTGTGGTGGCTCACACCTGTAATCCTAGCACTTTGGGAGGCCAAGGTGGGCACATCACCTGAGGTCCGGAGTTCGAGACCAGACTGACCAACATGGTGAAACTCTGTCTCTACTAAAAATATAAAATTAGCAGAGCATGGTGGCACATGCCTGTAATCCCAGCTGCTCAGGAGGCTGAGGCAGGAGAATCGCTTGAATCTGGGAGGTGGAGGTTGTGGTGAGCCGAGATCATGCCATTGCACTCCAGCCTGGGCAACAGGAACTAAACTCCATCTCAAAACACACACACACAGTTATTCTCATCAACACCACCAATGGATCAACGGCAAAAGCATTAACAATCCAGTCACCACTCACAAGCTTTCTTCAAACATCCTAAAAATTCATTTCACATCAAGACCACTTCCTCCTTAGTGAAATGTTCTTCTATCTTTTATAAGCAGGGAGATACAATAGTCTAATATCTGTCTCTTCAGCTGATTTCCTTTAGGCCTCTAAATATAGGTACAGCCGTCTATACATCCTTTTTACACTCCTGGGTTGATTGGTTGTTTCTGTTTTTGAGAAAAGGACTCACTCTGTCGCCCACACTGCAGTGAGGTAGTATGATCATTCACATTCTTGGGCTCAAGCAATCCTCCCGCCTCAGCCTCCCAAGCAGCTGGGACTACAGGCACATGTTACCACATTCTTTTTCATCTTTTTGTAGAAATGGGGGTCTCACTATGCTGCCCAGGCAAGTCTCAAACTCCTGGCCTCAAGTCATCCTCCTGCCTTGGCCTCCCAAAGTGCCAGGAATACAGGCATGAGCCACTGCGCCCAGCCTATAAGCTCCTCTTTGAAGAACTTATTTATTATTCACATTTCAACAGTTCCCTCTAGACTTAATGATTTGTAAATCAACATCTCTAGCACCAACTTGTCTCCTGAGTTCCACACCATATTTCAACTATACACTAGACATATTTAGCATCTTGAACACTAAATTTCACACGAAACTTGATCTCTTATCACTCAGATTAGCACTTCAATCTGACTTTCCTTTCTTTTTTTTTTTTTTTTTTTTTTTTTGAGACGGAGTCTCGCTCTGTCACCCAGGCTGGAGTGCAGTGGCCGGATTTCAGCTTATGGCAAGCTCTGCCTCCCGGGTTTACACCATTCTCCTGCCTCAGTCTCCCAAGTAGCTGGGACTACAGGCGCCCACCACCTCGCCCAGCTAGTTTTTTTGTATTTTTTTAGTAGAGACAGGGTTTCACCGTGTTAGCCAGGATGGTCTCGATCTCCTGACCTCATGATCTGCCCGTCTCGGCCTCCCAAAGTGCTGGGATTACAGGCTTGAGCCACCACGCCTGGCCTGACTTTCCTTTTTTTTAAAAAAAAAAAAAACTATCTTCTATAATCAAAACGAATTTTAGAAAAATATTGTGAAAAACGAACAATTTGTATAACTATGCTTGCGTAGTTAGAAAAAACTACAAATAACTGTAAATCTCATCAAATCATAAAATTAATAACACAAAGCATCAAACAGATGGTTTTGGTTTTCATACTTAACATGTTTCCTTTCTTTTTTAAAAAATTGAAATAGAAAAGCTGACCTTAAATTATTTATGCAGTCTACCAATAAAGGTGTCCTGTCTATCCCTAGAGACAAAATTGATAACGTATCTAGAATCAAATCTACAAATATGTAAGTCTGTATTCAAAAGGAATCATAAAATGAAAATTTACATTTCTATGTGACAAATGACCTCATGAACAAAATGAATGTGTCGCAGATGAGAGAAAATAAATACAATTTGAATCCCTCCTCCCAAAAAAGGTATTCAGATCAAGAATAGCTAAAGAACTCCAAAGATGAACAAGGCACATAAACCTGCAGAAAGCACACAAAGGACAAAAACCATACTCTTCATCTTCTATACTTTTCAAGTTTTAGTAGGGCACATAACTGTTCAGCTAGAGACTTTATTCCCCAACCCTCTTTGCAGCAAACCATGGCAAGTTCTTACCAAGAGAATATGACCAGAAGCAACTGTGCAACTTCATCATCTAAAAGGAAGTGACCTGCTCTTAACTAAATTATAGTCCCCTTTCCTACGTACTGGAATGGACATGACAGCAACCCAGCCGCAATGCTGCCAATGAGGGGCAATGCTCCAGGTGATGGCAGAGAGACAAGATAGAAGAAACTTGGGTCAACAAACAATAATCTGGAGCAAAAGACGACTCATCAACCTAAGCTCTCCATCCTCAGAAATACTATATGAGAGAAAGATCAATTTGTTTTATTTAAGCCACTGCTACATTTTGGGATCTCTGTTACAGCAGCTTAACCCATGCCCTAATTAACACAGAAAACTAGTATTAAGAGTGAAGAACTGCCATCACAAAAACTTCAAGTGGCTTGGTGATCAGGCCATGAGACACTGATAATGGAGTCTGAAAATCAACTGACCCTTTTTATGCTGTATTAAAATATTTAATACAGCTACAACCTATTTGGAATGCAGACTGTACCTACAGAGCCTGTAGCTCTAGGGAAAGCATCTGGAATGAGCCAAAGGGTATTCTGTGTTGCCTCTCTCTAGTATTTTTACAGCCAAAGATAGAAAAGAATACAATTCTGCTACAGAGACACTCTCTGCCTGCCTATTATATTCAAAGTACTATAAAATTATCATATATATAAATACCTTTATGAAAGCATTTCATTTCTACTCAGAGAGGCCCAGACACATTTTGGGATATACCCATTTTATACCATTCTTACTACCGGGTAATAAGAAAGGGGAAGAGAAAAATAAGTGACAAATGTAAAGGACGAGTAAGAATAGTGCCTTCAGAAACTCACAACGAGTCAAATGGACCGGGGTCAGAAATCATTACCTTACCCTGGAAACATTTTTCTTCCTGGAGCCAGATCCATTTATCCCCACTCCCAAACTGTGCTCCCTCCAATAAAGTATGACTTGTCTGTTTCCTTTTAGTATGCTGCTATCTACCATATATGACCTCTAGTCAAAAATGTCCTTCTCAGCCTTTTCCTTATTTTTGTTCCCACAAAAGAAAATACGCAGCACTTTTATTATTTTTAGGGGAGTTTTATTGCTTACAGCTAAGGGAAAATAAGTAGGACAGTGTCTATCTCTCCCTCAAATTAGAGCCAGAAGGAAATAGAAAAGTTAAACGTTAATGTTACTGGTTGGTCAGCAGGTTTGCAGGTATACAACCTTTTGAAATTATGTTTCCTGCATTTCAAAGAGGAAAAAAACAGATTCAGACTATAGAGTTTTTTTGTTTTTGTTTTTGTTTTTAAGAAATAGGATCAGCAGCAGATCTGATCCCACAAAGCAGGTAAGAAGACAGGCTTTCAGAGTTCATCCTGCTCTCTTTTCTCCTCTAGCTATTATCATTACCGGCTCTGCCCACGATTCTAACCCGGATCTGCTACAGAAACAGCAGGGAGTGGTAAGTTTTGGTTTTACTTTTGGTTTAGATTTTGTTGTTTTGGTCTTGTGTTCTTTAACAAATAAGGAGGACTCTATGACTGCTTCTTAGGTAGCAGTAATTCCTGCCACGAAATAGAAACAAACAACAAAAAAGGTATCACTAAATATGTGATACCTCAGGTAGTAACAGAAGCTGTCTTTAACTGTCACTCTTCATTTGGTAGAATATGTTAGATCTTAGTATCTGTCAAAGTCAAGGCAGGACAATTGAGTGTTTATGTCTCTCTCTCTTCTACTAATCCTAGTCTTCAAACAATTGTCAGAGTTTGGCAGCAGAATGTGAAACACACTGCTCTGGATAAAAATGATGTCAACCAGGGATCCAACCAGAGATGTCATCCAGAGATGCTCCGGATGAAATGACTATAAACCCAGTGATACCTGAGGAAATACTCCTGATGCCAGTACTTAATTATCTCTAGTTTATTATTTTAAATGTACTCTTGAATACTATCCTATGTTTTGCCTAAAGAAAGAAGTTTGCCAATAAAGTAGTCCAGGTTTGGCTACTCCAACACTTTGCAGTTTTTGCCTTCCATAAGGTTCAATTAGCTCAAACTGCCTGCAAGCCAAACTGTGGAAACTGGAGCAGACATTTAAAAATTTACACTGCATTTTTAAAACTTCAGGGTAGTATTTTTCTTGAATATAAAATCCCCAATATATCTTTCCCCTTACTTTGAACCTGACCTAAATACAGGCAATGGCACTTGGTCACAAAATGCGCCAAAGTCATTTTGGTGGACCACTGCAACCCTGGGACAAGGACAGGTGAGGCAATTTCATCTGTAGCCACTATCTATGGATAATCTCCATCCACTAGGTGGCACATGTACAGTGGTAGCATACTAAAGAACCTAATCATTGACCTGGCGTGGTGGCTCAAACCTGTAATTCCAGCACTTTGGGAGGCAGGAGGATCACTTAAGCCCAGAAGTTCAAGATCAGCCTGGGCAACATGGCAAAAGCAAAAAAAAATCAGCCGGCCTTGGTGGCACACACCAGTAGACCCAGCTATTCAGGAGATTGAGGTGGAAGAATCACTTAAGCCTGGGAGGCAGAGGTTGCAGCTGAACCAAGATCATACCACTATACTCCACCCTGGGCGACAGAGCAAGACCCTGTCTCAACAACAATAAAAAAGAGAACCTAATCACATGTAAGTAAATTCCTAAGAGATTGCGCACTTCATTAAATAGCATCATCTATGTGCCACGCATATCTCTGGGGATGCAAAGATAAATTAGATCTAACCCTTTCCCTTAAATAATTTCATAACATACCCTCTTTTAAACCTTTACTTTTCCACCTCCAATGACTCTAATTTATCCTACACAAATTGGTTCTAAGACATGAGAAAGTTTAACAGCAAAAGTTGTCTGCTGTGTTAGTTAAAATCCAAAGGCCTGGAATCCAATGGTTCCGAGTTTGCATTCTAGTTCTGCCCTCTGCTAGCAATGTGACCTTTGGCAAGTTATTTAACTTCATCTCAATTTTACTTTGCTCGTCATTTAAAAGACAGACAATACCACCTAGTATAAAACTGTCTTTATGATTTTAAAAAAAAAAAAAAGGATGCATGAAAAGCACTTAGCTCAACATCTTAAGTGTAGTGATGTAGCTGTTACTCTGATGACCTCTATCTACATTCACACACTATAGTCTATGGATTTACTTGTCCACCTCACCTACTCAATTTTTTTTTCTTTTTTTTTTTTTTATTAAAGACGGAGTCTGGCTCTGTCACCCAGGCTGGAGTGCAGTGCTGCGATCTCGGCTGACTGCAAGCTCCGCCGCCCGGGTTCATGCCCTTCTCCTGCCTCCCTAGTAGCTGGGACTACAGGCACCCACTACCACACCCGGCTACTTTTTGTATTTTTTAGTAGAGACGGGGTTTCACCATGTTAGCCAGGATGGTCACGATCTCCTGACCTCGTGATCCACCAGCCTCGGCCTCCCAAAGTGCTGGGATTACAGGCATGAGCCACTGCGCCTGGCCTCACCTACTCAATTTCTAACTCTTGATGTCATATCACGAATTGTTAAATTGCATTATGAGAAGTAACGGTAATAAAGAGAACATTTATTTAGCCCCTCCTGGCTCTATGCTCCAGACTTAATATATCATTAATTTAGAATGGTTATTTACCAAACAAAATTTTGAGTAACAACTACATACTATAATTTCTATTCAAATGGCAGTCATTACAAAGATAGTCAAGATCCCTACGTTTAATGGATCTATGTGAAAGACTGAAAATAAAAATAGCATACAATAGGCCAGGCGCAGTAGCTCACGCCTGTAATCCCAGCACTTTGGGAGGCCGAGGTGGGTGGATCACGAGGTCAGGAGATAGAGACCATCCTGGCTAACATGGCGAAACCTCGTCTCTACTAAAAATACAAAAAATTAGCCAGGTGTGGTGGTGGACCCTGTGGTCCCAACTACTCAGGAGGCTGAGGTAGGAGAATGGCGTGAACCTGGGAGGCGGAGCTTGCAGCGAGCCAAGAGCGCGCCACTGCACTCCAGCCTGGGGGACAGAGCAAGACTCCGTCTACAAAAAAAAAAAAAAAAGGACACAGTAATAGTCATGATGCTGGTAAGCACATGGTATGATGGGAGTTAAGGGGAAGAGGTGGGTAATACAGCTCAGAAAGGCTTCAGAAAGGTGTTAGAAGCCCAGCTAAAACTAAAAGGATAAATCAAAGTGTGCCTAATAGTTCTCTCTCAAGTCTTCTCTTTTAAAAAAAGAGTAACATCTAACATATTTTCTTCATTTAAAAGATAAGGAAACTAAAATCTGAAAGTTAATTACAAGCTCAAGATCACAAAGCTAATAGGAAACAAAGCTGGGATCCAAAATCAGGTTGTGCAACTCTAAAGCCTGATGTGCTCTTTTCACTACTTCCCCCACCTGGCATAGCATCAAAGTGTAGCTTGTAAGTTTTATAAATACATCAATATTAAAGAGAAATGTTAACAGTCTTACTAGGACCATGTTACTGAGTGACCATTTACTGAATATAAAGACTATGAGATGATAACTAAAAATATAGTTTTTCTCTTTTTTAAGCACTGCTGAATAAAATTATGAAGTGGAGAGAATATTTATCTCACAGTCAAGTTCACAGAAATAAAGCATTTTGATTTTTAACAATTACAAAAGTATTTCCCTCAAAGGTTAAATACTTCTTTGAAAGGACTGTATGTAGCCTACAAATATACTGAACAAACTTACCAACATTGATAGCATAACAGACTATGTCAAAAATATTTTAGGTCAATTATGGACTCCCTTATCAATACATTAGTATATTCTTTCAAAGTACCCTACTTTTTCAATGGATTTTTAAAGTTTGCTTATTCAAGGGTTCCGGGATTTTAGAGGGAGAAGTTACTTCTTTATTTTTATTAACCTCTCATTTTTACTCACTTCCAAAATTTAGAATTCTAAGAAAATATTAAGAATGTAAGCAGCAAGCACAGTGGTATTAGTGGATATCTAAGTCTTTGTCACCAACAGAAATCATGGATATTTTCTTATCACATGCAGTTGTGGCAGATATCCCAAAATATCTTTCACCATCATCAATACTTCAAAATTACAATAGTTACAAAATTCACTGCTAGATTTTATAATTTAAGTGTGGATTAAAAAGATGTTACAAAATTACAAGTTTGGCTTATTTTTATTTCAATGCAATTGTTTATCTTTGTAATCCTATTTTGGTATATTTTTATTTTACTCATTTAAAAACACTATTTTAAAAAGAGTCCATGGACTACATCATACTACCAAAGGGGACTATGGCACCGAAAAAGTTAAGAACCCCTGTTCTACATGTGCCATTCACAGGAGACCACACCCCCAGTTTGACTATATGCTCTATGAAAACAGGCGCTGTATCTGTTTTTATAAACCAGAGCTATCACAAAACCTGAATGATGTTCGATAATTGCTTAATGTTAATTATATAATATAAAGCAAGCAGATAAATCGTATATACAGACACAAAGATTTACAAAAGCACAGAGAAAAATAATATATTTTAAAAGAACTCATATTTACTAACTATGCAAGTAAACACTGACACTCATTATCAACCAGTTATCCAAAAAATATGCCTTCCTCCCTCTATGCTTTAATCAACTTTCTTTTTTTTCTTTTTTTTTTTTTTTGAGATGGAGTCTTGCTCTGTCGCCCAGGCTAGAGTACAGTGGCACGATCTCAGCTCACTGCAAGCTCCGCCTCCCGGGTTCACGCCATTCTCCTGCCTCAGCCTCCTGAGAAGCTGGGACCACAGGCACCCACCACCACGCCTGGCTAATTTTTTGTATTTTTAGTAGAGACAGGGTTTCACCGTGTTAGCCAGGATGGTCTCTATCTCCTGACCTCGTGATCTGCCCACCTTGGCCTCCCAAAGTGCTGGGATTACAGGCGTGAGCCACCACGCCCAGCCATTTTTTTTTTTTTTTTTTAAAGAGATGGGCTCATGCTCTGTCACCCAGGCTAGAGTACAGTGGCACAATCATAGCTCATCATAACCTCAGACTCCTGAGCTGAAGGTATCCTCCCATCTCAGCTTCCCCACTAGCCAGGACTACAAGGCACATGCTATCATACCTGGCTTTTTTTTTTTTTTTTTTTTTTTTTTAAAGACGGAGTCTCGCTGTGTCGCCCAGGCTGGAGTGCGGTGGCGCGATCTCGGCTCACTGCCAGCTCCGCCTCCCGGGTTCACGCCATTCTCCCGCCTCAGCCTCCGAGTAGCTGGGACTACAGGCGCCCGCCACCTCGCCCGGCTAGTTTTTTGTATTTTTAGTAGAGACGGGGTTTCACCATGTTAGCCAGGATGGTCTCGATCTCCTGACCTCGTGATCCACCCGCCTCGGCCTCCCAAAGTGCTGGGATTACAGGCTTGAGCCACCGCGCCCGGCCTTTTTTTTTTTTTTTTTTTTTGTAGAGACAGGGACTCACTATGTTGCCCAGGCTGGTCTCAAACTCCTGGGCTCAAGTTATCTTCCCACCTCAGCCTCCCAAAGTGCTAGAATTACAAGCATGAGCCACCATCATCATGCCCAGCCTAATAGCTATTAAATAGAATAACTTACTTCCCTTACCTTCAGAGAATGGCAATATTTTTCATGCTTGCTTCCTACTAAAACTACAGAAGAAAACATAGCTAAGAAATTGTGCAACTATGTCCCTTCCTTCTTTTGAAAGAAGTTTGTCTCCTGACAGTTATGTTTTCTGGATGTATCTCATTGAATCTAGTGTATCCAATGTCATCAAAATTGTGTTGTAAAGCTAAAGCATTAGCACTACGTTAGAAAAAAGCAAATTATTTATTAACCCTATATTCACTAAACTAATTAAAATATTGGCACTGATTAATAATACGAATGTGGTTGCTGCTTTCACAGAACAATGTAAGCAACTAAAAGTAAATACACAAAAAAAGCACTAATTTTCTCTGGGAGTTAACAGTTTTACCGATGACTTACTCTCTTTATACTTATCCACAGTTCCATAAATTTCTACAAATATACATTACTGTTATAATATTTAATGTGATGTTTTAATGCAAACTCAAAAACCTTAAGAGTCCAATACTTGTCAAAAGCCAAAAAATATATGGGCATTAATTTAAACAGTAATTGTTTAAGCAGGATAGACTGCTAATAAGTGAAAAAAAAAAAATAGTAATTGTTAGAAGTCAGCTGTTCTCTAGGTGTTTTATTTAGCTGTTATCAATATTTCCTTCAGTTTTCCTACATAACCTTTAAATGTTTTTAATGGAGTTTTTTGCAATTAATGAAAGAAATGAAAATAAAATCAACAAATTAAAACATACATCTTTATAACAGTTATTTCTACCAATACTGATCTTCTTCTGAAATTTAACTTTAGGCCTTAAAAACAAAAATCAACCAATGAAACTGTCTTGGATCCTCTAGACCAGCCCAAGTGTCACCTGAATAGCAACGAATGACTCTGGTTGATGCCAGCAGAGCATCAACCTGATGCCAAGCCTGACCTAAATTCCTAACCCACAAGATCATGAAATATGTTTGCTTTTTAAGCCATTGTGTTCTGAAATAATTTGTTACATGGCAATAAGTAGCTGACGTTTTCATTTTAAACTTCAGTTTGAAGATTATGTATGGCTTATCAAAGACATATAGGTGGCTTTGCTCCACCATCTCTTCATCTAAACCGGCGAAGCAGTCGGTATTTCAAACAAGGACTACAAAAGAAAAAAGCTCAGGAGGGTTTTGCTGCAGTGCAGAAGTGACCCATATGATTTCCACCCACAATTCACCGGACACAATCATATGGGCCCCTCAAGCAGGCTTGGAGCTGTGTAATTCCACCACATATCCAGAAGGGAGAGTGCCAGAGCTATTTGACAGACACCACCAATATCTACCACCACAATACATAATTTTAAATAATGTACTAAAGTTAGTGGAAAATATTATCCAAAGAAAAACCTGATAATTCAAAAAGACAAGAGTCAATTACAAACTTTCATACCAAAAAAAAGATAAGAAAGGATAGGTAAAGTTAAATTGTTAGGCCAATTGATGTAACAAGAATCCAGGCTTTTTCTTTGTGCCAAATGTCACCATAACCTGTTCAATGAGTAGCTATACTCAAAATGTACAAACAATAATTTGGGGTGTCGACTTTTTAAAATAATATCACTAAAGTTTCTATTCTTGTAAATAAAGGCATATATGGGGTTTATACAAAGTTGAATATTTAAAACATATGCAAATAACCAAAAGGCACTGAATTAAAGTAACATATGCAAGGCTTTGGAACTCCAATTCCACCTGTCTCATCAAGTGTATGGACAAAGCAAAAGACCCCTATCTTGTCTATGTCAATTAAACACTAACATCTGAAAGCCACCACTAAATAAGAACCAACAGTTATTACATAAGCAACAGCGAAAAAGTAACAAATAACTAGACCAGAAGATAATCTAAGATTGTGACACATAAATAAGGCAGTATGATACACATCATTAGTGGAAATCCCTCAAAGGTTACTCACAAATAGCAATGTTGATATTAAATCAAATAGTTTTATTACTTTAATAAGATTAATATTATTTATGAGACATATTTATACTAATGGATAGATATTAACTTAGTTATTGTTAACTATTAATTATAATCCATTCCACTAGTTATAACTGACTTACCAAATTAGAAAAGGGCTATAACTATAGTTAATACATTTAAAAAGCTAAACTGAAAAATCAACAACTCTTGCTAGATGCATAAGGTCAATAAGGTCACAGGGCAAACAGGTACCCTCAGAATTGGAGGACAGACAAGAATCACAACTTACCTGACCAGAAACCCATGGGTAAAAACCTCCATGGGTACAAAAACCTGAACCATAATTGACAAAACGCTGGAGGTTCAGTGTGGAGAAGTCTGGAAGACAAAAACTACAGAGGGACCCAGTCATTGTGGGGCCCAACAGTTTTGTGTTTTACCTCTAGGAGTTCTACCAGTTTCTCACAGTGAATTTCACAGAAAAATCCCTTCTTGCTTTCAACAGCAGGGGGGGAAAAGGAACCATTTCTAAATACACCAGAGCATTCTCTTAACAAGGCCTGCCTTCAGGAGAAACTATTTAACTAAAGCCTAACCTACAAGAAAAGAAATAAACTCCAGACAGTTCTAGCCTAAGAGAATTATCTAACTCTAGCCCATTCTAGGCCATTCTGCCCCACCTAAGAGCAGTGAAAGCGCAGGGCAAGGAGGAAGAATAAAAAACTCAGACTTCCCCCTCCTCCTACAAGGCTCACCACATTACTAAAGGCCTATTTACAGCTGTTGTCTTTACCCAGTGCATTACATCTGGCTATTGAGAAAAAAAAATTACAAAGTATACTAAAAAGCAAAAAAACACAGTATAGAGCAACATCAGAACTAGACTTGGATGTAGGAGGGAATTTGAAATGATCAGATGAGGAATTTAAAGCTACTATGATGAATATGCTAACGGCTCTAACAGATAAAGTAGATAGCATGCAAGAAGACATAGGCAAAATGTAAGCAGAGAACTGGAAATTCTAGAGATTAAAATGATAGAGATTTTAAAAAACTTTAACAGAAATGATGAATGCTTTCAGTGAACCTATCAGTAGACCTCACATAGCTGAGGAAACAATTTCATTGCTTCAAGATATTTCAAAAGAAACCTCCAAACATGAACAGCAAAGAGAAAAAGACTGGGGAAAAAAAAAAAAGAACAGAATGTTTAATACAGAAAACTACAAAAAGATAACATGTAATGGAAATATTAAAAAGAAAAAAGAGACGAAGAACAAGAAATGTCCTCAAATTAATCTCAGAAACCAAACGACAAAGAACATCAAAAAGGATAAAGTCCCAAAAAAACTACACCTGGTCACATCATATTCAAACCACAGAATACTGAAAAATCCTGAAAGAGCTCAGAGGGAAAAAAAATACCTAAGGTAATAATTACATCAACTCAGAAACCATGCAAGCAAGAAGAGAGGGAAGGAAATATGTAACACGTTGAGAGAAAGAAAACATCAACCTATAATTCTGTACTCTGCAAAATTATCCTTCAAAAGTGAAGGCTTTCTCAGGCAAACAAAAATTGAAGAATTTGTTGTCAGATGACCTACCTTGCAAGAAATCCTTTAGAGAGAACAAAAATGGTACAGGTCAAAAACTTAGATCTGTATCAAGAAAGGAAGAGCATCTCAGAAGCGGTAAGTGAAGATAAAATTTAAAAAAAACTTTTTTCTTATTGTTAACTGATCTAATAGGTAAGTTTGTTCAAAATAATATCTGCAACAATGTATTCAATTATGATTGCTTATGTATAAATACATATGCTTATGTATAAGTGAAATGACTGACAGCAACAATACAAGAGATAGGAGGGAGAAATTAGGATTATTTTGTTCTTATAAAGTACTCACATTAGAAGTGAAAATTACAGTGGTGCCATCTTATCCATGGGGAATATATTCCAAGACCCCCAGTGGATGCGTGAAACCAAGTAATAGCAAATCCAATATATCCAGTATGTTTTTTCAATCATACTAAGATGGCTACTAAGTGAATAACGGGCAGGTAATATATACAGTACGGATGCACTGGACCAAGAGACGATTCACATCTCAGGCCGGAAGGCACAAGATTTCATTATGCTACTGAAAACAGCATACAACTTAAAATTTATGAGTTGTTCATTTCTGGAATTTCCCATTTAATATTTTCAGACCATGGTTAACTGGAGGTAACCCAAACTGTGAAAAGCAAAACCATAGTTAAAGGGGGACACTACTGCACAGTGTTATTAGAAAGCAGACTTGGACTTGTTGTAAATATATATTACAAACTCTAAGGCAACAACTCAAAAAAAAAAAAACTGTGCTAAGAAAGGAGAGAAAACAGAATCATACAAATTACTCAATCAAAACCACAAAAGGCAGGCGGGGTGCAGTGGCTCACACCTGTAATCCCAGCATTATGTGAGGCCGAGGTGGGCAGATCACGAGGTCAGGAGTTCGACACCATCCTGGCTAACACAGTGAAACACCGTTTCTACTAAAAACATAAAAAACTAGCTGGGCAGGGTGGCGTGCGCCTGCAGTCCCAGCTACTTGGGAGGCTGAGGCAGGAGAATGGCGCGAAACCGGAAGACAGAGCTTGCAGTGAGCTGAGATGGCGCCACTGCACTCCAGCCTGGGTTACAGAGCGAGACTCTGTCTCAAAAAATTATAATAAAACAAAGTAAAACCACAAAAGGCACAAATAGAGTGGAAGACAAAAATAGGAACAAAGAATAAGGACAACAAATAGAAAACAGTTAACAGATATGGTAGATATCCATTCCATCAACAATCATTGAAGCTGGGCATGGTGGCTCATCCCTGTAATCCCAGTACTTTGGGAGGCCGAGGCCAGCATGTCAAGACCAGCCTGGGCAACACAGCGAGAACACATCTCTCCAAAAAAATTATTTTTTTTAATTAGCCAGGAGTGGTGGTGTGCACCAGTACTCTCAGCTACTTGGGAAGCTGAGCACTGGTAGTTCCAGCTACTTGGGAAGCTGAGGTGGGAGGATGGCTTGAGCCCAAGAGTTCAAGTTTACAGTGAACTATGATGGCACCACTGCACTCCAGCCTGGGTGATACAGTGAGACTCTGTCTCTAAAAATAAAAAAGAATCACTATGAATAACAACGGTCTAAATATACCAATTAAAAGACGGAAATTGTTATAACAGGTTGGTTTTTTTTCCTTTGAGAGTCCTGCTCTGTTGCCCAGGCTGGAGTGCAATGGCACGATCTCAGCTCACTGCAACCTCCGCCTCCCGGATTCAAGCAATTTTTGTGCCTCAGCCTCCTGAGTAGCTGGGACAGGTACCCGCCACCATGCTCGGCTAATTTTTGTATTTTTAGTAGAGGTGGGGTTTCACCATGTTGGTCAGACTGGTCTCTAACTCCCGACCACAAATGATCCACCTGCCTCAGCCTCCTAAAATGCTGAGATTCCAGGTATTAGCCACCGTGCACGGCCTAGAATAGATTTTTAAAAAAGAAAACCCGGCCGGGCGCGGTGGCTCAAGCCTGTAATCCCAGCACTTTGGGAGGCCGAGACGGGCGGATCACGAGGTCAGGAGATCGAGACCATCCTGGCGAACACGGTGAAACCCCGTCTCTACTAAAAAATACAAAAAACTAGCCGGGCGCGGTGGCGGGCGCTTGTAGTCCCAGCTACTCGGGAAGGCTGAGGCAGGAGAATGGCGTAAACCCGGGAGGCGGAGCTTGCAGTGAGCTGAGATCCGGCCACTGCACTCCAGCCTGGGCTACAGAGCGAGACTCCGTCTCAAAAAAAAAAAAAAAGAAAAAAAAAAGAAAACCCAAGTACATACTGCCTACAAAAAAAACCACTTTATAATAATATAAAGTTACATATAGATAAGAAATAAATGGGCCAGGCATGGTGGCTCAAGCCTGTAATCCCAGCACTTCGGGAGGCCAAGACAGGCGGATCAGGAGGTTAGGAGATCGAGACCATCCTGGCTAACACAATGAAACTCTGTCTCTACTAAAAAATACAAAAAAACTAGCCGGGCGAGGTGGCGGCGCCTGTAGTCCCAGCTACTCGGGAGGCTGAGGCAGAAGAACCACGTAAACCCGGGAGGCAGAGCTTGCAGTGAGCTGAGATCCAGCCACTCCAGCCTGGGCGACACAGCGAGACTCCCCCCGAAAAAAAAAAAAAGAAATAAATGGATGGAGAAAGATATTCCAAGCTAACAATAATCAAAAGAAAGCAGGAGTAGCTATATTAATTTCAGACAGATCAGATGTCAAAGTTGTCAGGAATAAAGAAAGGCATTTTATAATGATAAAGGGGTTAATTCCCAAGACATAACAATACTTACCATATGTGTCTAAACAGAATATCGAAATATGTGAAGCAAAAAAATGATACAATTGCCAAGGAGTAAGAGATGAATCCCCTATTATAGCTGGAAAGTTAAACACTCCTCTCAGAAACAGATCTGGCATGCAGAAAATCAGCAAAGATACAGTGGAATCTGACACCATTAATCAACTGAAAATAACTGACATCTAAAGACTACTTCATCAACAATAGCAGAACACACATGCTTCTCATCCACATGGGACATTTACAAGGTAGACCACATTCTGAGCCATAAAACATACCTTAACAGATTTTTAAAAATAGAAATCATACAATGTCTGCTCTCAGACCATATCAGAATTAAACTAGAAATCGGTAACAGAAAGATAGCTTAAAATTCCAAAATACTGAAACATTAAACAATACACTTCTAAATAACACACAGGTCAAAGAAGAAATCTCAAGAGAAATTGAAAAATACTTTAAACTAAATGAAAATAAAAAGAAAATTTGTGAGATGCAGTGAAAGCAGGGCTTAGAGGAATATTTATGGCATTTAACACATATCCAGCTGACCCTTGAATAATGAGAGGGCTGGGGCTCCAACATCCCCCACCACAGTCAAAAATCTGTATAACTTTTGACTCCTTGAAAACTTAACTACTAATAGCCTGCTGTTGACAGAAGCCTTACCAATAACATAAACAGTAGATTAACATATATTTCTATGTTGTATTATATACTATATTCTTACAATAAAGTAAGCTAGAGAAAAGAAAATGTTATTAAGAAAATCATAGCTGGACACAGTGGCTCACAACTGTAATCCCAGCACTTTGGGAGGCCGAGGCGGGCGGATCAGGAGGTCAGGAGATGGAGACCATCCTGGCTAACATGGTGAAACCCCGTCTCTACTAAAGATACAAAAAATTAGCCAGGTATGGTGGCAGGCGCCTGTAGTCTCAGCTGCTCATGAGACTGAGGCAGGATAATCGCTTGAACCCGGGAGGCAGAGGCTGCAGTGAGCCGAGATCACGCCACTGCACTCCAGCCAGGGCAACAAGGAAAAGGAAAAGGAAGGAAAGAAAAGAAAATCATAAGGGAGAGAAAATATATTTACAGGACCATACTGTATTTATTGATACCATAAGTTTATGTCACCTGTTTACAAGACTGTCTAGCTGAAATAGTGGGCAACCTCAGGTACAGACATCCATCTATGGTATAAATCAAGCAATTCAACTTTTTCTTGTATGTCATGACTTTGCTTCTTGTGGGGAGCACTTTAAGCATCATTAGTGGCACTTCATATGGGTCCCGTGGCGTTATGCACAATTTATAGCATTGCACTAAACATGATGAAAGATACATGAAAAGCGCCAGAGATCACTTTTTACCAAGATACTCAATTTAGTGGAGAGATGAACTGCTCAAAGATGACTGGTATCCCATGGTGTTTTAAGCAGATACTTGCAACACTTGAGTTCACTGCAATAACAACAGGAGGTGGCCACATAATTATTACAGTTGTACAGTATGTACTACAGTAAATTTTATTCAGTTATTATTTAATACTACATCTTTACATTTGTTTACATTTCTCTCAACTGCCAATGGTACCACATACAGTCTTTAAGTGTGTGCTTCAGTTTTGAAAAATTTTAACTTTCAGTAATAGATTAGTGTATATTTTATGGTAGTAAACAATAAAACAGACAAGTATCTACATATACTTTATGCATTAATGCACATCTTTTTCTTAATTTTTTAAATATTTCTAGGCTACACAGTCCAGCTACGCATTTTTTCAAATTGTCACAAATCTCAAAAAACATTCCCAATATATTTACTGCAAAAAATCCATTTATCAGTGTATGTACACGGTTCAACCCCAAGCTATTAAAGGGTCGATTGTTTCAGAAAGGAGGGAAAATCTACACTCAGTAATATCAGAAATGAAAAATGGGACATCACTACAGATCCCATGGAATCTTAAATAATCAAGAAATACTATTAACAACTGTATGCCCACAAATTTAATAACCTAGATGAAATGGACCAATTACTTAAAAGACACAATATGCTCAAGCTTACACGAGAAGAAATAATCTGAATACGCCTATACCTATTAAACAAATGGAATCAAAAATTAATAAATTTCCAATATTAAACATACCCAGTTTGGTTCACTGCTGAATTCTCCCAAACATTTAAGGAAGAAATTATACCACTTCTCTATAATCTCCTTCAGGAGATAAAAGCATAGGGAAGGCCGGACACGGTGGCTCACGCCTGTAATCCCAGCACCTTGGGAGGCCGAGGCGGGTGGATCACCTGAGGTCAGGAGTTCGAGACCAGTCTGACTAACATGGTGAAACCCCGTCTCTACTAAAAATACAAAAAATGAGCCAGGCAAGTTGGCGGATACCTGTAATCCCAGCTACTCAGGAGGCTAAGGCAATCGCCTGAACCTGAGAGGTGGAGGCTGCAGTGAGCGAGATCGTACCATTGTACTCTAGTCTGGGCAACAAGAGCAAAACAATGTCTCCAAAAAAATAAAAGCATAGGGAATAAAGACACCTCACCAATAAGGATACACAGATGGCAGATAAGCATATGAACAGATGTCCCACATTATACGTCATCAGGGAAATGAAAATTAAAACAATGAGGCATCACTACACACCTATTAGAATGGCCAAAATCTGGAACACCAACACAACCAAATATCAGTAAGTACACAGTGCAACAGAAACTCTTATTCATTTCTAGTGAGAATGCAAAATGGCACAGCCACTTTTGGAAGACAGCTTGGTGGTTCCTTACAAAACTACAATACTCTTGCCATACAATCCAGAAATCATGCTGCTGGTATTTACCAAAATGAGTTGAAAACTTACATCCACAACAAAAACTGCACATAGATATTGATAGCAGCTTTATTAACTGCCAAAACCAGGGTGGAAATAGAAATTCCGTCAGTAGGTGAATGGATAAATTGTGGTCCATCCAAACAATGCAATATTATTCAGCACTAAAAAGAAATGCACTATCAAGACATGAAAAGACATGGAGGACCAGGCACGGTGGCTCACGCCTGTAATCCCAGCACTTGGGGAGGCCGAGGCGAGTGGATCACCTGAGATCAGGAGTTCGAGACCAGCCTGATCAACATGGAGAAACCCTGTCTCTACTAAAAACACAAAATAGCCAGGTGTGGTGCATGCCTGTAATCCCAGCTATTCAGGAGGCTGAGACAGGAGAATCACTTGAACCCGGGAGGTGGACATTGAGGTGAGCCGAGATCGGGCCATTGCACTCCAGCCTGGGCATACACAGCAAGACTCCGTCTCAAAAAAAAAAGAAAGACAAGACATGGAGGAAACATAAATGCATATTATTAAATGAAAGAAGCCAGTCTGAAAAGGTTATATATCCTATATGATTCCAACTAACTGACATTCTGGAAAAGGCAAAACTATGGAGACAGTAAAAAGAATAGTGGTTGCCAGAGGTTAGCAAGGAGGGATAACAGGTGGAACACAGAGAATTTTTAGGGCAGTGACTATGATACTATAATGATAGACACATTTCATTATACATTTGTCCAAACCCACAGAATGTACACCAAGAGTGAACCCTTATGTGAACTATGAACTGTGGATAATGTGTCAATGTAGGTTTAAAAATTGTGACAAATGTACCACTCTAGTATAGGATGTTGATAATGAAAAGGGCTATGCATGTGTGGGGAAGGGGATTTATGGGAAATTTCAGTGCCTTCCTCACAATTTTGCTACAAACCTAAAATTGCCCTGAAAAATAAAGGCTATTTTTGGCCTGGTGTAGTGGTTCACGCCTGTAATCCCAGCACTTTGGGAAGCAGAGGTGGGCGGATCACCTGAGGTCGGAGTTCAAGACCAGCCTGACCAACATGGAGAAACTCCATCTCTACTAAAAATACAAAATTAGCTGGGTGTGGTGGCACATGCCTGTAATCCCAGCTACTCGGGAGGCTGAGGCAGGAGAATCGATTGAACCCAGGAGGCGGAAGTTGCAGTGAGCCGAGATTGCACCATTGCACTCCAGCTTGGGCAAGAAGAGTGAAACTCCGTCTCAAAAAAAATAAATAAAATAAAGTCTATTTTTAAAAATTTATGCTAGAAGTAACTGAATGTATCGACGTGAACTCACATTTGTAAGTGTGTATATAGATCTGTGTAATTACAGTCCTCTCAAAACAGGGATATGTTCTGAAATATGCGTCATTAGGCAATTTTGTCACTGTTACACAAACCTAGGTGGTAGAGCCTACTAAAAACCTAGGCTACTTGGTATAACCTAGTACTCTAGGCTACAAACCTGTACAGCATGTTACTGTACTGTTTACTGCAACTATAACACAATAGTCAAGTATTTGTGTATCTAAACATATGTAAACATAGAAACAATGGTAAGAATACGGTGTAAAAACACAAAAAATGGTACACTATATAGAGCACTTACCATGAATGGTGCTTGTGGGACTACAAGTTGCTCTGGGTGAGTCACTGAGTGAATGTAAAGGCCTCAAACATTACTGTACACTAATGTAGGCTTTATAAACACTGTACACTTAGGCTACACCAAATTTTTAAAATATTATTTTTCTTTGCTCAATAAATTAACCTTAGCTGACTGTAACATTTTTACTTTATAAATTTTTTAAAACTTTTTGACTCTTTTGTAATAACACAGCTTAAAACACACATTGTACAGCTATACAAAAAAAATCTTCTATAAGATTTTTGGTTTTAGGGTTTTTGTTTTCTTTATTTTCTGTTTTTGTTTTTTTTCTGGGGTGGTTTTTTTTTTTTTCTGTTTTTTTTTTTTAACTTAGTCCAGGGTCAGGATCGTCACTATCACTGTCTTTCCACCTCCACATTTTGTCCTACTGGAAGGTCTTCAGACAAGAAACTGTCATTTCGTGTAATAATGCCTTCTAATATAGCTCCTGAAGGTTCTGCCTGAGGCTGTTCTACAGCTTTTTTTCTTAAGTAAAAGGAGTACACTCCAAAATAATGATAAAAATTATAGTATAGTAAATATACAAACTAGTAACATAGTCACTTATTATCAAGAGTTATGTACTGTGCAAGAGTGTATGCAGTATACTTTTGTATAGTACATATAACTGGGAGTACACTTTATACCAGCATCACCACAAATATGTGAGTAATGCACTATGTTGCGCTGTGCTATGACATCAAGACAGCTATGACATCATGACAGCTATGACATATTGAGGTGACAGAAATTGCTCAGCTCCATTATAATCTTATGAGACCACTGTCATATATGTGATCTGTTGTCATTATGCAGTGCATGACTGTACTAGTATATGACTAAAGTGGACTCACATAACTAATTCTCAACAGAAACAATTGTAATATGCATCCCTTGAGTCTAGATTTTTGTTCCTAATACTATTCTCCACTAAAAAACTACAAGTCCTTAGAGAGCAGCTGATTTCATACCTTGGGGCAGGGAGAATTTTTAATGGGCCTGAAAAATGAAACTTTTGCCAAAGAGCATAGAGCTCTGAAAGGTTCTGAGATGTTATTTAAAAGGACTCAGAAGCCAGCTGACAAGAGGCTCCCATGAGCCAAACTATGACAACTTGAACACTAGGAAAAAATGTTTAATTATAACTAACTGAATTATAATTAGCTAATTATAATTAACTAAAACAAGTCTGCAAAGACCTGATTATGTGATTCTCAAGAAAAAAGAAGTTTCTCTTCTCCTCAAGTAACTAGCACTTTACTCAAGTTTATTTTATTCATATAAAAAATGCGCAGAGACTGGTAACAGCCACCACCTACAAAAGATGAAATTTTCTCGGCTGGGTGCGGTGGCTCATGCCCGTAATCCCAGCACTTTAGAAGGCCGAAGCAGGTGGATCACGAGGTCAGGAGTTCAAGACCAGCCTGGCCAAGACGGTGAAACGCAGTCTCTACTAAAAATACAAAAAAATTAGCCGGGTGTGATGGCAGGCACCTGTAATCCCAGCTACTCAGGAGGCTGAGGCAGAGAACTGCTTGAACCCGGGCAGCAGGTGAGATAAAGTAAGCGCAGTGAGTTGAGATAAAGATGAAATTTTCTTAACATAAAATATTACCAAATAAGGTTTCTTATTACTTTCCCAATGGCTACCCCTAGATTACTGATTCCCATCCACCCACCATGGTAGGAGATTAATCTTAATTAGTATTCTTTTCTTTTTTCTGAGACAGGATCTCACTCTGTCGCCCAGACTGGCGAAAGTGGTGCGACTGATTACAGGTCACTGCAACTGGTGTCTCCTGGGATCAAGCGATCCTCCCACCTCAGCCTCCTGAGTAGCTAGGACCACAGGGGCACACCATCACACCCAGCTAATTTTTGTATTTTTTTGTAGAGGCGGGTTTTCACCATGTTGCCCAGGCTGCTCTCCAACTCCTGAGCTCAAGCGATCCACCCACCTTGGCCTCCCAAAGGTCCAGGGTTACAAGTGTGAGCCACCACGCCCAGCCTAATACCCTTATATTACTACAAATCATTAAGTAAGCACGTCAAGGCACAGCATTTACAGGGAACAAGAGAACCTTCAAATAAACCCTGGGGTTTTGAGACATACATAGAGAGGTTAAACCCTTGCAGCAAACTTGAATTTGCTTTTAAATGAACTAGAAATTTATGGATCTCTCTCTGTCTGGGTTTATTTGCAGGTTAGTGGTTGTAACAGTTTTTCTTTCACTGTTCTCCTTGCCCTATGTTCACTATGTTCCCTAAAAGAACTGAACAATGGCCTTTCCAAGGACAAAGACAAAACAAAGACTAGTACACTTGGCTGTATTAACTTTAGTAAAAGGCCAGGTTAAAAAAGATAGTTTTCTGCTCCTATTAAAACATTTCTCTAAACTGTATTTGCCTTGACATCTCATAGAAGACAGCATGAGAAGAGAGTCCATGTGTGGGGCTTACTACTCTCAGATAAGGAAAAAAAAAATGCCAGGAATTTAGTTTTGTTGTAATGTTTTAAAGTTCCAAGAATAGCAGGTAGCTTAGAAAACATAAAAAATGAAAATTCAAGAACACAATACTGCTTCACTTAGTGAATCCAATTCCTCCTATGTCCCTAGAAGTATTCTTGGCACTGGGGATAAATGAGCTAACAAGACAAATCCCCTGACTTCATAAAGCTTACATTCTAGCGTGGAAAGCATACAATAAGCCAATATGGAATTAAACGTCCTATCTGTTAAGTACTAGGAGGAAAATAAAGCAGGAGAAGACAAAGTGACAAGTGTTACTTTTTAGAAAAGTTTGTCAGGAAAGGTATCTGGGAAAACTGTAACTGAGTAGAGACTTAACTGAAGTAAGGGAATAAGCTGTATGAATATCTGAGAAAAAATTTTTGCAAGCAAAGAAGACAAAAAGTGCAAACGCGTAAGAAAGGAGTATGTTTGGTGGGCTCCACGAAAAGCTAGGAGGCCAGTAGGGATGGAGCCCAGTGAACAAGGGAACGTAAGATATGGTTATACAGGTGGCCACGGTCAGATCAATGAAGTCTGAAGACAGTGGTACTGTATGAACTTTGAATTTTATTCTAAATATCACTGGAGTCTTTGGATGGTTGACAGAGGGATTCACTTTGAATTCGGAAGGATCACTCTGGCTACTATGTGTGGGACAAGAGTAGAATGAAATGAAAAGGAAAGGAGCAAGACCAGTTAGGAAGCTATTGCAGCAGTCCAGCGGAATGACAGTGTGAAGTTCTGGAGTAACAGCAGTGGAGGGGTCAAAGTAGTTGAATCCAGGATACACTGGGTAGGCAAAGCCCTCTAGTGGGCTGGATGCCTAAAATGTGAAAATGTGAAATGTGAATGTCTAAAATGTAAAACGTGAAAATGTGAAATCAAGAAAGATTCCATCTTTTCAAACCTGAACAACATACAGTGGCAATATACCAGAGGTGGTAACATTGGAAGAGAGGTTTTCAGGATAACAACAAAAATTTCCAGAGAGGACAGACATCTAAGAGGAGATGTGAAGAAGCAAAAGCTGAAAGATACAGGTTGTGTTAAAAGCAAGAAAGAGCTGGTGAAGTAAGTTTAGAGTCATTAGCATTTCGATAACACAATAATAGCACAAAAATAAATAATAAGCCATCAAACTGAATAAGACCACCTAATACATAAAATGAGCGAAGAGAATGAGGAAAAACCAGTGGAGGAGGAGTAGGGAAAAAAAAAAAAAAAAAAAAAAACAGGAGAATGCAGTGATCTCAAAGTCAAGTTTAAAAAAAAAAGTTTCACTCCTGAGAGTGGTTAGCTGTGTGAAATGATCCTGAAAGGTTAAGGAGGATGAAGACTAAAAGTTGGTTTGGGCAATATGAGATAATGACATTGACAAGAGTAATTTTAGTAGAATGGGCGGAAGAAAGCTTGATTAGAGTGAGCTCATGAGAAAATGGTGAAAAATAAGTAGTAATCACAGGTATAAATAACTCAAGGATTTTTGCTATGATGGAGCAAAGAAGCTGTAGAGTACCTAAAAGGGGATGTCAGATCAAGAGAGCTATTTGTGCTGAAAGGGGGTGGTTCTGCAGCACCCTCCTTATGCTAATGAAATAAATCCTGGAGAGGGAAAAGTTATTGATGCAGGAAAGCAAGGACAACTGCAGAACCAAATCCATAATACGTGAAAGGGGACACAATGTAAGACACAAGCAGAGGAGCTGGCCTTACCCACGGACAGTCTTTATCCCATTTTACCAGGACAGAAACTACAATATATGGGTAGGGATACAAGCAAGAAAATAGATTTGATGGTGGATGAATACGGAACCTCTTTTCTAATTGTTCTTTATTTTTTATTCTTTCACTGAAATAAGCAAGGTCCATCACTAAAGAATCAAAAATGAGGAGTGTTGGAAGTTTCAGGAGAAAGAAAACTTGGTGAAATAATCATCTTCAATAATCAAAGGGCTGGACACGATGGCTCACGCCTGTAATCCTAGCATTTTGGGAGGCCGAGGTGGGTGGATCACCTGAGGTCAGGAGTTTGAGGCCAGCCAGGCCAACATGGTGAAACCCTGTGTCTACTAAAAATACAAAAATCAGCCAGGCATGGTGGCGGGTGGCTGTAATCCCAGCTACTCGGAAGGCTGAGACAGTAGAATCACTTGAACCTGGGAGGTGGAGGCTGTAGTGAGCTAAGATCATGCCACTGCACTCCAGCCTCGGCAACAAAGAGCGAAACTGTCTCAAAAAAAAAAACCGAAATTTTAAAAAATAATCAGGCCGGGCGTGGTGGCTCACGCCTGTTATCTCAGCACTTTGGGAGGCCGAGACGGGTGGATCACAAGGTCAGGAGTTCAAGACCAGCCTGGCCAACATGGTGGAACCCCGTCTCTACTAAAAAATACAAAAATTAGCCAGGCTTGGTGGCGTCTGCCTGTAGTCCCAGCCCAGGAGGGAGACTGAGGCAGGAGAATCACTGGAACCCAGGAGATGGAGGTTGCAGTGAGCTGATACCATGCCACTGCACTCCAGCCCGGGAGACAAGAGTGAGACTCCATCTCAGAAAGAATAGTAACAATAGTCACAATAATAATAATCGGAGCCAGACACGGTGACTCACACCTGTAATCCCAGCACTTTGGGAAGCGGGCGGATCACCTGAGGTCAGAAGTTCGAGACCAGCCTGGCCAACAGGGCAAAACCCTGTCTCTACTAAAAATACGAAAGTTATCCAGGCGTGGTGGTGTATACCTATAATCCCAGCTACTTGGGAGGCTGAGGCAGGGAGAACTGCTTGAACCCGGGGGGGTGGAGGTTGCAGTGAGCCGAGATCGCACCACTGTACTCCAGCCTGGGCGACAGAGCAAGACTCTGTCAAAAATAACAACAATAGGCCAGGTGTGGTGGCTCACGCCTGTAATCCCAGGACTTTGGGAGGCTGAGGTGGGCAGATCATGAGGTCAGGAGATCAAGGCCATCCTGGCTAACACGGTGAAACCCCATCTCTACTAAAGATACAAAAAATTAGCTGGGCGTGGTGGCGGGCACCTGTAGTCCCAGCTACTCGGGAGGCTGAGGCAGGAGAATAGCGTGAACCCATGAATCCGGGAGGTGGAGCTTGCAGTGAGCCAAGATCACACCACTGCACTCCAGCCTAGGCAACAGAGCAAGACTCTGTCTCCAAAAAAAAAAAAAAAAAAAAAAAAACACTAAAGCTTCAAAAAGACTTTTCACTAGTAAAAGTAACAATACATAGTATAGAAAAAAAATATGAAAAAGAACAGAAATTATGTAAATTCAAGTTTAAAGTAATCTAATAATTAATGAATGTGCACAAAAGGGTGAAATTTAGTATTCTGAACTTCCAAGCGTCATTTTGTTACTCTAACTAGACCTTATTGGAAAGAAAAGAAACTACAGATTATTTGAAGGCTTTCCAAGAATTATACCTATATAATAGCAACACATCTGACAACCATAAGGATTTCTGGGAAAATGTATTTTAAAATATGTAACAATTTTTAATTTTTCTCATCTCTTAACTGTATGATATTCTGTAAGCATCAAGATGATATTCAACTTCAGAGACAAAGCCTATCACTGTGTCTAAACTCTATCAACTATTGAAAACTTTACCAATGAGAGACTATCTCCTACAGGTATCCTCTAAATACAATATGAATCCTAGTCCCTTTGATAACTTACCACTGACCTGTAAATTTTGGAAACTGCTTTGGGCAACCAACTCTAGCCACCTTTTAGCAGATGTACAACATACAACAGCTTATTTAAGGGCACCTAAAAGTCCAACAGACCAGAAACTATTTGGTCTAGTTTGGCCTAGCCTCTCACAACATTAATTCCACGATGAAATGTATTACTTTTTTCAAAACACATATTAACAAAATAAGCTTTAAACAAACACTAGATGGTTCACAGGCCAAAATATACTATGAGCAATCATACTACAGCCTGGATTACTGTTTCTCCCAGTCTCTATTTCCTTGATAAAACATTTATCTTCAGATATGAAATAATTATACTAAACCAGGGCTTAGGGGAAAAAAGAGAGACACAGAACTCAGTGTTTTTACTTTGTCATTAGTTATCAAAACTACTTAGGCAGATGAGAAACTTAGAGTTCAGTATAAAAACAAATGCTTAATACAGAATATTGTTATACAGATGCTACATGCAGTGCATAGACATATGCAAAGTATCATATACATTCTTATAAACTCTTGAGTTTTGATACCTGTTTCCACAATCGTTTCTGTTTCTGTTGTCTCCAGCCCATCCATGCTGTCCTCATCTTCCACTGCAGTTTTTCCCCTACTTCGAGGTCTACAGGAAAGAAAAAATAAGCACATAGAGTTACATGTTAAATTTTAAGGCTTAGACTTATATTCAACATAAAGCACAATTTGAAGGTATACAAAATAAATAATTCGGGCATTTTTCCAGCATTTTACCATATCAAGTAGAAAATATCAGTGTTTACAATCATTTTCTCCCTTAAATCCAGCACTTCCTTATACTCTAAATGTGAGGACAGACCCACATGAATATAATTGTGTCCTCATAATTCACTTAAGTATTCCTCACTCTGGTTTTGCCCCTCTTTTAGGTAATATTCTGATGTCTCCCTCTGTCTACAGTGGTGGCTTTTAACTACATAATGGGTTCTTTACAAAGTTCACATACCAGGTTTGACTTCTACATTCAATAAAGTTGATGCGAAATGACCAGATACATGTATTTTTAAAAGCTTTGTAAAGGGTGCTTTTGGTGACTGTGATGCAGATGACTAAAAAACAAAATTTTTTAAATTAAGCACAATTACAATCATGTCCACCTTACAACATATAATTATGTATTATATAATATATAAATTAGTATATATTTATAATATATATGAATTATATATTATAAATTTGTAATAAAATTTAATTTATAAACACTTCAGGAAAGTAAAATAAAGGTAAGAGTCACATAAGGTGAAATTCCTGACCAAAAAAAAGCCAAACTAATGCCTTTAAATTTGTTTAATTATCCTAAATAAGGTACAGAAATGAGTAAAAGAAAAATTAGTAACACATAAGAGCAACAAGATATTACATATAAAAACTTAGAAACTGACAAAGCAGTACTCAGATAATTTCAGTGTTTTAAATTATTTCACAGTATTTTAAATTCTTTAAAAAAAAAAGGCTGGGTAGGGTGGCTCACACCTGTAATCCCAGCACTTTGGAGAGTCGAGGTAGGTGGATCATTTGAGTGTAAGAGTTCAAGACCAGCCTGGCCATCATGGCGAAACCCCATCTCTACCAAAACAATTCAAAACATAGGCAAGCATGGTGGCATGCCAGTAATCCCAGCTAAAGAAAAAAAACAAGGAAGAGAGGGAGGGAGGGAGGGAATAGAAAGAAAAAATACAAATCAACTCAGTATTTAATCGAAAAACATAAAACATTTAAAAAGTGAAAAACAGCCAACTGTGGTGGCTCGCACCTGTAATCCCAGCACTTTGGGAGGCTGAGGAAGATGTATCACCTGAGGTCAGGAGCTCAGGACCAGCCTGGCCAACATGGTGAAACTCCGTCTCTACCAAAAATACAAAAATTAGCCGGGCATTGTGGTGTGTGCCTGTAATCCCAGGTACTTGGGAGGCTGAGACATGAGAATCGCTTGAACCTGACAGATGGAGGTTTCAGTGAGCTGGTATCATGCCACTGCACTCCAGCCTGGGCGACAGAGTGAGATTCTGTCTCAAACAAACAAAAAAAAAAAAAGGGGAAACACAATATGAAATGCAATAATAATATGAAAAAAGAATAAAACAAAGAACTATGTTTTAAACAACAAGAAATCCATTTAAGTCTTGTTCTCATAAAAAAGTTAACCAACCTAGGCCAGGCGCAGTGACTCAGGCCTGTAATCCTAGCACTTTGGGAGGCCAAGGTGGGTGGATCACCTGAGGTCAGGAGTTCAAGACCAGCCTCGCCAACATGGCAAAATCCCGTCTCTACTAAAAATACAAAAATTAGCTGCACGTGTTGGCGCACATCTGTAATCCCAGCTACTCGGGAGGCTGAGGCAAGAGAATCGCTTGAACCCGGTGGGCAGAAGTTGCAGTGAGCCAAGATCACACCATTGCACTCCAGCCTAGGCAACAAGAGTGAAACTCCATCTCAAATAAAAAGAAAAGTTAACCAACCTAAACCATGAAGGAGCTATAACATAAAAATATATTAAAAATTAAAGTGACTAGCTGGGAGTGGCGGCTCATGCCTTTAATCTCAGCACTTTGGGAGGCCGAGGCAGGCAGATCACCTGAGGTCAGGAGTTCAAGACCAGCCTGACCAACATGGAGAAACCCCGTCACTACTAAAAAAACACACACACACAAAAAAAATAGCTGGGCATGGTGGCACATGCCTGTAATCCCAGCTACTTGAGAGGCTGAGGCAGGAGAATTGCTTGAACCTGGGAGGCGGAGGTTGCAGTAAGCTGAGATTGCACCATTGTACTCCAGCCTGGACAATAAAGGTGAAACTCCATCTCAAAAAATAAAAAATTGAAGTAATCAAAGTCTAAATCGTTTTATAATTAAATTACTAAAAACTATCAAAAGGTCGGTCTTCCCAAAAATGAAAAAGAAGGATATATCTGACTCAGAATGCCAACAAACATTGTAAAAACTAATGAAAATAAAAAACTGAGAACAATCCTATTGAATATAATCAGAATGCCAGGATGTCAGTATTAGAAATTTGTTAATGTTACATAACAAGTCAAACAGTCAAAATAGCATCACTTCAAACTTCACAGGGGGAGAGGGGAAAGAAGGCAGAACTAAATAAAAAGACTACAAAACCAGAAAGATGAAACAGGGTGATTAAGGAGAGAACACTCTAAGGTGAATCTTATTGTTCATGGACAAAAAGAAAGAATATCTTTAGAATTTATTAAGTAGTTGTTTTTAGGCTGGGCACAGTGGCTCACGCCTGTAATCCCAGCACTTTGGGAAGCCGAAGCAGGCGGATCACGAGGTCAGAGGATCGACACCATCCTGGCTAACACAGTGAAACCCCATCTCTACTAAAAAAATACAAAAAAATTAGCCGGGCATGGGGGCAGGCAATTGTAATCCCAGGAGAGGCTGAGGCAGGAAAATGGCGTGAACCCGGGAGGCGGAGCTTGCAGTGAACCAAGATCACATCACTGCACTCCAGTCTGGGCGACAGAGAGAGACTCCGTCTCAAAAAAAAAAAAAAAAGAATTTATTAAGTAGTTGTTTTTAAATGTGATAGAAAACATTAAAGTAGAAAGAAGGGATGAGAAAATGTGATCAATCCAACAGCAGGCAGAAAAGGAGTGAAAACAAATGGTACACAGAAAATAACATAAAAAGGTAAATAGAAATATGAATTTTCACAGTAAACATAAATGGCTTAAACTGTCATAATGATAAAAAATTAATTCACTTGGATAACATGAGAACTTCAGATTATATAAAGCAAACATTTGCAGAACAAAGAGAAATTGATAACTAATCATTAGAGAGACATTAACATCCCACTCTCAGAAACTGATAGATGAAACATTATAGTTTGAAGCATTTTAAACAAGTATTTGGACAACACATTGAGCAAGCATCACTAGATTACTCTATCAATCTTCCTTTATGTCTGTGTTCAAACACAGTGGATACAGAAATAAATAAAACAAAATCCTTCCCTTCACAAAACTACATTCTAGTGAGAACGGACAACAGTAAACAAGTATTACACATACAACATCCAAGAAAAGAAAGCAAAGAAAAAGGGACTATTTTAAATAACAGATTTATAAAATAAATGTTTTAAAATACAATTTTATTTCAGGAGCCACTTCAGCACAGACCTGAAGATGAAGCAAACCATACAGATATCTGGGAGAACAGCATTGCAGCAGAAGGAACAGCAAATGCAAAATTCTTGAGATGAGAGCAAGTGAAGGGGGTTAGAGGGACAAGAAGGACATCCAGTGCCTGGAGCAGAGTCAGCGGTAGGAGGTAATAAGGCTTGAGGTCTAAGAATTTTTTTTTAATAGGATCACTTTTTGTTTAGAAACCTGTAGACCAATACAAGAATTAGGGACAGAGAGACTAGAAATCCTTGAAAGAATCCTAACATGGCTGCTTCAACGACGACAGAGAATGAGAAATTAATTCATATGCTATTATGGAGGTCGAGTTTACTTTTCATCTTTCCTTTGTGATTTTTCATAAACATAAACATCCATTTTTAAAGAAACTGAAAATCATATGGTTTAGCTGACTTTTTAACTTAATCTCTCAGACCAATGTTTTGCTCTATTGTGAGTTTTTTTCTCCACTATCTTGACCATCACTGTCTATGCTATTGTTTGTTTGTTTGTTTGTTTTGCACAACTGGCTTTATTTCAAGCTTGTTCTGTCTAGTTTATAATCTCTATCAACAGATCAGTTATCTGCATTGCTCTACCTACTCCTTAAAAAAGAATTTTGATTTTAATTTTTGCTTTTAAAACTTTTCTTCTGATTTCTTCTATTCTTGGTTTTGGCACTAGGAAGACATGCTTTTTACGTTGATCAATTCATCGAAATTCCTTTCCTTCTGGGCAATGAACCAACTTATTGACATCATGTCATTTTCAAATTTATTTTATTTCATTGGTGTCCTTCTTATTACTACTCATTGGCTTATGGCATGTGAGTTTTCTGACTAATCAAACACTATATTCTGAATGCAAAGATAATGGTCATACTCTTCAAAACCCTATCAGTTGCCAACTTCCATATGTAAACAGCAAAATAGATACATGTTTTATATTTCCATATTGAGTCAGTTATTTCCAGTTTCAGTGTTTAATGAAAGTTTGATGTCTAATTACAAATGACAACATGAAGATTCTTTTTTTTTTTTTGAGACAGAGTCTCGCTCTGTCACCCAGGCTGGAGTGCAGTGGCGCCATCTCAGCTCACTGCAAGCTCCGCCTCCTGGGTTCACGCCATTCTCCTGCCTCAGCCTCCCGAGTAGCTGGGACTACAGGCGCCCGCCACCTCGCCCGGCTAGTTTTTTGTATTTTTCAGTAGAGACGGGGTTTCACCGTGTTAGCCAGGATGGTCTTGATCTCCTGACCTCGTGATCCGCCCGTCTCGGCCTCCCAAAGTGCTGGGATTACAGGCTTGAGCCACCGTGCCCGGCCGAAGATTCTTTATTTTAATCCTTCTTTGGGTTTTCTTCCTTCCCCTCTTTTTCCTGTCTCTTAACCCTTTCATTTCAGTGTTCTTCACTTCACTTTATTACTAAGAAAGGTGAAGTAAAAGACTACAACTAACTTTATTTGAGAAAACTTTCTACCAAAACTTAATGTTCCACAGTAATCTCAGAATCTGAAACCAACTTGAGTACCTAAAGTAATATAGGAGACTTCTAATAAAGCCACACGGGAGTAAGACAAGTCAAAATTACCCTCTAGCCCAAACAACTAGGAAACCAGACAAACATAAAAAAAACAACCATTATCAGACACTGGACAACAGGTAGGGCAAAGGGAACAAAGGGAAAGAAACACAGTGACCCCTACCACGGCACAGGCTTTCTGCCTGGAGTTAATTTAGAAACTACCACACAGAGAGATGAACCCAAAATGAGAACTGAAATGAGAAGACAAAAATCATAGGTTCAGGGGGCTCAAGAAGACTAGAATTTGTGGGGCAGAGTACCCAAGAGAAGAGAGGTATTCAGAGAAAGAGCTCCAGAAATCTGCACAGGGATAGCCTTGAGTTTCAAATGAATACCAGTCTGCACACATGTGATGTGAAATCCCAGAAGACTGAACAAGAACAACTTCCAGGGAGAGAACAATTACAGAAGAACAATTTCCAGAGCTCACAGAAAGCTGCGAATCAACTGTATTGTCACTAGCCAACTGTGTTGTCTCTAGCCAGAGTGGCGAGACCTCAATGACTATTTAACACATTCAGCAGAGACCAGAGTGAGACACACCTTTAGCAGCAGGGCTAAATGAGCCATAGAACAAATGCTATTCTAGACCATCCCTAAAAGAACTGACAAATAAGTCTCAACTTATCCTGAGAGTGACTCTGTATGAAAAAATAAATAAGTCTCAACTGAACAATAATGATTCACAACTACTGGGCATAATCCAATAATCCAGCTATTATAAGCATGCCTCATATGCACAAGAATGTACAGAAAACATGAATATGAGGAGAGAAATAGAAGATATTAAAACTAACATGGAACTCAAAGGTAATTATCAAAAAGATAACATCAAATGGAAATTTCACATTGAAAAGTTAACATGTGATTAGAAATGACAAAAGAAGATCACTATCCCTAAAGACATAACACACAAAAAAAATCTATTCAAAATTAAGAACAGTATGAAAAATGACAACACAGCTACAGTGCCCTGTGGAATAACAGTATCCTACCTAATATGTGTGAGGTTGGGGTTAAAGGGATGGGGACAAAAAAACTGTTTAGTGAAATAATTAGCTGTAAATTTTAAAAGCTGTATGATTATAAACCCACAGATCCAAGCACAACAAAATCCGAGACAGACAGACACACGCGCGCGCGCGCGCGCGCACGTACCAGTAAGGTACTTTATAGTCAAATTGCTGAAAAAGATTAATAAACAGAAAATAATAAAAGCAGCCACTTCCAAAGAAAATACACATTGCTTAAAGAGGGACTAAAGTAAGAATGACTGCAGGTTTCTCGCCTGAAACTATGTAAGCTAGAAGGCAGTAAAAAACATATTTAAAGCACTAACGGGAAAATTAAAGGAAAATCCCCTATAAACACTGAACAAAACATGCAGCAATAAAAAGGATCCTTCAAAAACAATAGGAGGCTGGGTGCAGTGGCTCATGCCTGTAATCCCAGCACTTTGGGAAGCCAAGGCAGGCAGATCACCTGAGGTCAAGAGTTCGAGACCAGCCTGGCCAAGATGGTGAAACCCTGTCTCTACTGAAAATACAAAAATCAGCCAGGAATGGTAGCAGGCACCTGTAATCCCAGCTATTCGGTAGGCTGAGGCAGGAGAATTGCTCAAACCAGGGAGGTGGAAGTTGCAGTGAGCAGAGATCACACCACTGCATTCTAGCCTGGGCAGCAGAGCGAGACTGCCTCAAAAAAACAAACAAACAATGTTCATAGCAGCATTATTCACAACAAATAAAACATAATTAACAGTTAAGTAAAATCTGATACCACAATGGTGGTATGTCTATGGTGGAATACTATGCAGCCTTAAAAAGAAAGGAATTTCTGACATATGCGATACAACAACATAAATGAACCTTGACAAACTCCTAAATGACTTAAACCAGTCACACACACACAAAAAAAATAGTGGATTCCACTTACATAAGGTACTAAGAGTAGTTAAAATCTGAGACAGAAAGCAGAATGGTGGTTGCCAGAGGCTGAGAGAGGGGAGAAACTGGGAGTTACTATTTAATGGCCATAAAGTGTAAGTTTTACAAGATTTTAAAAAAGCTATGAAAATGGATAGTGGTGATGGTCACATACATTATAAATGTATCTAATATCACTAAAATGTACACTTAAAAATAGTTAAGGGGTTGGGTGGCCACAGACGGCCGGGCGGGATGTAACCAGCCTCTGAGCTGCGGCCCTCCACCGCCGCCCATAAGCTACCAGGAGGAGCTTTACGACTTCCCGGCCTGCGGGGCCGGGCGCACCAAGGGCCAGACGCGGTGCGTGCCAACCAGCAGGCGCCTGGCAGGTAAGATCTCAAGGTCGCGCAGAAGCTCCTCAAAGGCCAGCGCCAGCTGCAGCCACAGTCGCGCACTCGCCTCACCTGAGCCTGGGCTCTCACTCTAGGGGAATCCACAGGTCTTTCTTGAAGAAATCTGTAGTCAGAACTTTGTGCTGCATTTTTATCTAGGGAAGGAACAGGAAGAGAACAGTGTGGTCTCCTAGAAATCTAGCATTGGAGAAACGAGGAAAATTCTTCCAAGGATGGTCTCCCACTCAGAGCTGAGGAAGCTTTTCTACTCAGCAGATGCAGTGTGTTTTGATGTTGACAGCACGGTCATCAGAGAAGAAGGATTCTATGTACGAAGCAGCTGCCAACTATTCCATGTTTCCCAGCTGGAGGAGCCCTGCCCTGCACCTTCGCAGCAGCCCTGAAGCAGACACTCCAGGGAGCACCTACCTGGGGCACCCCCAGCTGGCACAACACACAAAGTGAGACAGGGTCTCGCCTTATTTCGCAGGCTGGTCTGGAACTCCTGAGCTCAAACCATCTACCCGTCTCGGCCTCCCAAAGTGCTGGGATTACAGATGTGAGCCACCTTACCCAGAGAGGCCAACCTGGATTAGGAAAGTTGACATTAATCAACTCTTTACTCCTCACAGATTTGTATTCTCCAGAGTATCCAGGTCCTTCTCATATAATTAAAAAGAATGTACAGGTGGACAATCCAAAGCTTTAATCAAACAACGTGGCGTTCAGGTGCTGCTGCTCACAATAGTTGATACCCCAGGATTTGGAGACGCACTGGATAATAGTAATTGCTGGCAGCTTGTTATCGATTACATTGATAGTAAATGCAGAATCGTGAAGGAACAGACGTCAGACGCCTGATAGCAAGGTGCAGTGTTGTTAATACTTAATTGCTCCTTCAGGACATGGACTTAAACCATTGGATATTGAGCTTATGAAGCGTATGCATGAAAAAGTGATTATCATCCCACTTATTGCCAAAGCAGACACACTCACACCAGAAGAATGCCAACAGTTTAAAAAACAGATAATGAAAGAAATCCAAAAACATAAAATTAAAATATATGAACTTCCAGAAACAGATGATGATGAAGAAAATAAACTTGTTAAAAAGGTAAAGGACCGTTTGCCTCTTGCTGTGGTAGGTAGTAACACTATCACTGAAGTTAATGGCAAAAGGGTCAGAGGAAGGTAGTATCCTTGGGGTGTTGCTGAAGTTGAAAATGGTGAATATTGTGATTTTACAATTCTAAGAAATATGTTGATAAGAACACACACGCAGAACTTGAAAGATGTTACTAATAATGTCCACTATGAGAGGTACCGAAGCAGAAAACTGGCAGCTGTGACTTATAATGGAGTTAATAACAACAAGAATAAAGGGCAGCTGACTAAGAGCCCTCTGGCACAAATGGAAGAAAGAAGGTCTAAAATGAAGAAGATAGAGATGGAGCTAAAATGAAGAAGATAGAGATGGAGATGGAGCAGGTGTTTGAGATGAAGGTCAAATAAAAAGTTCAAAAACTAAAGGACTCTGAAGCTGAGCTCCAGCAGCGCCATGAGCAAATGAAAAAGAATTTGGAAGCACAACACAAAGAATTAGAGGAAAAATGTCGTCAGTTTGAGGATGAGAAAGCAAACTGGGAAGCTCAACAACGTATTTCAGAACAACAGAACTCTTTGAGAACCTTGGAAAAGAACAATAAGAAAGGGAAGATCTTTTAAACTATTGACCACGAGTTACGTATTAGTTGCCAATATGCCAGCTTGGACATCAGTGTTTGTTGGATCCGTTTGACCAATATGCACCAGTTTTATCCATAATGATGGATTTAACAGCATGACAAACATTATTTTTTTGTTGTTCTTGATGGAGATTAAGATGCCTTGAATTGTCTAGGGTGTTGTGTACTTAGAAAGTAACAGCTCTAAGTACCTTTCCTACATTTTCTTTTTCTTTTTTTTATTAAATGGATACCTTCAGTTTAATGTAGGAGAACATTTTACTGTTGTACAATAATGTTCTGGTGGTTTGACTGTTTACAGGATATTCCAAAATAAAAGGACTCCGGAAGGTTAAAAAATAATAATTAAGGGCCAGGACAGTGGCTCACACCTGTAATCCCAACACTTTGGGAGGCCAAGGCAGGCAGATCACTTGAGGTCAGGAGTTCGAGACCAGCCTGGCCAACATGGCAAAATCCTGTCTCTACTAAAAATACAAAAGTTGGCCAGGCATGGTGGCACGTGCCTGTAATCCCAGTTACTCAGGAGGCTGAGGCAGGAGAATCACTTGAACCCAGGAAGCAGAGACTACAGTGAACCACGATCACGACACTGCACTCCAGCCTGGGCAACAGAGTGAGGCCCTATCTCAAAAAAAAAAAAAAAAAAAACAGTTAAAAGATGGCAAATTATATTTTGTGTATATTCTACCCCAACTTTTTAAAAAGTCAAATCAAAATCTGATTGTTTGTAAAGATCAATAAAATTGACAAGCTTCTAGCAAAACTAACACATAAAAAATGACTACTATGGTTTGAATATCATTTGCCCTCACCAAATCTCATGTTGAAGCTTGGTCCCCAATGTAGCAGTGTTGAGAGGTGGTACCTTTAAGAGGTGATTAGGTTGTTAAGAGGGATTAATGTTGTTCTCAAAGCAGTTCTCACTCTTGGAGGAGTGAACCCACAAAAGTGGGTTGTTATAAAGTGAGGATGCCTCTCATGTTTGGCCTCTCTTTGCAAACATGTGCTTCCCCTTGCACTTCTCTGCCACATTATGACATAGCACAAAGCCCTCACCACATGTGGCAACCCATCTCAGATTTCTCAGCCTCCAGAAACATAAACCAAATAAATCTTTTTCCTTTATAAATTACCAACTCTCAGGTATTTTGTTATAGCAATAGAAAATGAACTAAAACAGGAATAAAAGAGGGAATTTCACTATAGACCCCACAGACATTAAAATGACAATAAAGCGGGGCATGGTGGCTCACACCTGTAATCCCAGCAGGCAGATCATGAGGTCAGGAGATTGACACCATCCTGGCTAACACAGTGAAACCCCGTCTCTACTAAAAATACAAAAAAATTAGCCGGGTGTGGTGGCGGCGCCTGTAGTCCCAGCTACTCGGGAGGCTGAGGCAGGAGAATGGCATGAACCCCGGAGGCAGAGCCTGCAGTGAGCCGAGATCGCACCCCTGCACTACAGCCTGGGCAACAGAGCAAGACTCCGTGTCCAAAAAAAAAAAAAAGACAATAAAAGAGTAGTATGAACAACTCCACATATTTAAGTTTGATATCTTTAAATGAAATGAACCAATTCATAGGAAACGACAAACTACCAAAACTCACCCAAGATGAAATATGTAACTGAACAGTTCTGTAACTATTAAAGAAATTGAATTTATAGTACGAAATCTTCTGAAATAACAATCTCCAGGCCCAGATGATTTCACTGACTAATTTATAACCAACATTTTAAGATGAGGTAACACCAACTCTACAGAATCCCTTCCAGGAAACAGAGGAGGGAACAACATTTCTCCACTCATTTAATTAGGTCAGCATTATCCTAAAATCAAAATCAGGTGAAGACAGTACAAAGAAGCAAAACTAAAGACCAATTTCCAAAGTGAACATAAACATAAAAATCATCAAGAATATATTAGCAAATCAAACTTACGAACATAAAAAGAGTAACAGACCACACCATGTGGGGTTTATCCCAGGAATGCTACACTTGTTCAATATTCAAAAAATCAATCAATGTAATCTACCATGTCAGAAGTCTAAATCACTGGTCAGCAAACTGCAGTCCAGAGGCCAAATCCAGTTCTGTACTTGGTCTTTGTAATACTTTTATTGGAACAAAGCCATGTATATTTGTTTAAATACTGTCTACATCTGCTTTCATGCTACAATAGCAGAGATGAGCAGTTACAACAGACAGCATATTGCCAGCAAAGCCTAAAATATTTACTATGGGACCCCTTTACGGAAAAAAATGTGGGAGGTCACCACCATCAGACCTGCCTTACAAGAAATGCTAAAGGAAGTTCTTCAAATGGACACAAAAGAACTCTAAGAACATAAAAACATATTAAAGAATAGAACTCATTATAAAGATAACAATATATTCAAATTCAGAATACTCCAATACTGTAACGCTGGTCCCTAAATCACATTTAAGTCTAGTATAAAAGTAAAGAGACAAAAGTATTAAATATTAACTATACACACAATAATTTGGTAATGGATATGTGATATATAAAAGATATACATTATGAAATCAATAATATAAAATGTGAAACGAGACATTAAATGTAAAGTTGTGGTACACTATTGAGGTTGTCAGCTTAAAATAGACTATTAACACTATAAGATGTTTTATGTATGCTCCATGGTAACCACAAAGAAAAGGCCTGTAGTAGATACATAAAACAGGAAAGAACCAAAGCATATCACTATCAAAAAAATCATCAAATCACAAAGGAAGACAGCAAGAGAGGAAGACTGAAACAAAGAAACTACAAGAGTCAGAAAAACGGACAAAATGGCAGTAGTAATTACTTAACTATCAATAATTATTTTAAATGGAAATAAAGACTCCAGAAGACACAGATTGGCTGAGTGAATTTTTATTTTATTTTTTCTTTTTTCTTTTTTTTTTTTTTTTGAGATGGAGTCTCGCTGTCGCCCAGGCTGGAGTGCAGTGGCATGATCTCAGCTCACTGCAACCTCGGCCTCCCAGGTTCAAGCAATTCTCCTGCCTCAGCCACCTGAGTAGCTGGGATTATAGGCACATGCCACCACGCCTGGCTAATTTTTGTAGTTTTAGTAGAGATGGAGTTTCACCATATTGGCCATACTGGTCTCGAACTCCTGACCTCAGGTGATCCACCCACCTTGGCCTCCCTAAGTGCTGGTATTACAGGTGTGAGCCACTGTGCCCAGCCGAGTGGATTTTTAAAAACAAGATCCAACAATATGCTGCCTACAAGATACATAAAACATAGAAAATCAAAAGCCTATCACTACCAAAAAATCATCAAATCACAAAGGAAGACAGCAAGAGAGGACGACTGGAACAAAGAAACTACAAGAGTCAGAAAAATTGACAAAATGGCAGTAGTAACTCCTTACCTATCAGTAATTATTTTAAATGAAAAGAATTAAGTTCTCCAGTAAGACTCAGATTGAATGGAATTTTTTTTTTTTTTTTTTTGAGACAGAGTCTCACTCTGTCACCCAGACTGGAGTGCGATGGCGCGATCTCGGCTCACCGCAACCTCTGCTTCCTGGGTTCAAGCGATTCTCCTGCCTCAGCCTCCTGAGTAGCTGGGATTACAGGTACCCACCACCACCCCCTGCTAATTTTTGTATTTTTAGTAGAGACGGGGTTTCACCATGTTGGTCATGCTGGTCTCAAACTCCTGACCTCAGGTGATCTACCCGCCTCGGCCTCCCAAAGTGCTGGGATTACAATACAAGTGTGAGCCACTGTGCCCGGCCAAGTGGATTTTTTAAAAACAAGATCCAACTATATGCTTCCTACAAGAGACTCTCTTTAGCTTTAAAGGACTGAGGCTGAAAGTGAAGAGATGGAAAAAGATATTCCACACAAATGTTAACCAAAGAGAGCAAAGGATCCTTATATAAGATAAAATAGACTTTGAGTCAAAAAGTGTTACGAGAGATCAGAGGTCAATCCATCAAGAGAATGTAACATTTATAGATATATACACATGCCCCAATTTGGAGCACCTAAATATATAAAGCACTATCAACAGAACTAAAGAGGGAAATAGCAATACAGTAATAGTGAAAAACTTAAATACTCCACTTTCAACAACGGATAAATAATCCAGACAAAAATTAATAAGCAAACACAGACTTGAACATTACAGACTAAATGGACCTAACAGACACATACAGAACATTCTAGCCAACAGCAGCTGAATACACATTCTTCTTAAGCAGACACAGAATATTCTCCAGGACAGATCATATGTTAGGCCGCAAAACAAGTTTAACAAATTCAGGAAGAATGAAATCATTTCAAGTATCTTTCTAACAACAATGGTATAAAACGAGAAATCAATGACACAGAAAGAAAGCTAGAAAATTCTCAAAGAAATCTAAAGGGAAAAATCTGTTAATATGGTTGTCATATTTACAAATCAAGGAAAAATGATCATCTCAACAAATGCAGAAAAAAATCAGATATAAATGCAGTAACACTTCTGTGTCCACGGGTTCCACATCTGTAAATCCAAATGACTATGGATCAAAAATATATATTTGTTATTTTATTACTCTGTCTCTTTAACTGTATACTCCATGAAGACTAGAAATTTGTTCTATTCACTGCTGCACCCCCAACACCTAACAGCACCAGGTGAAACATAAGCACTCAATATATGTTTTGTCGAATGAGTAGATGGTTCTACAACTCAGGACAAAAATATGGATTCAGTAACAAATATTGAGATAACAGCCTAACAATTCTGAAAAGCAAGTTACAGGCCAGGCACGGTGGCTCATGTCTGTAATCCTAGCACTCTGGAAGGCCAAGGCGGGCGGATCACCTGAGATCAGAAGCGCAAGACCAGCCTGGCCATGGTGAAACCCTGTCTCTACTAAAAATACAAAAAATTAGCCGGGCATGGTGGTGCGCACCTGTAACCCCAGCTACTCGGAAGGCTGAGGCAGGAGAATTGCTTGAACCCGGGAGGTGCAGGTTGCAGTGAGCAGAGATCTTGCCATTGTGCTCCAGCCTGGGCAACAAGAGCAAAATTTCATCTCAAAAAAAAAGCAAGTTGCAGTTCTGTCTCCCACTGAACAAAATAATAAAATTTCACAGGGAGTCAAACTTTAAAACAAAGTCACTTAATACTGGATGTTGTGTCATTATGCTAAGCGATAAGAAATAAGACACTTTAATACCATAAAGGAACAGGCTAAAGTGTCATAATTAGCAGAAAGTATCACCAATGTCTACTTAGAAAATACAAGTTTATCAACTGAAATGTTAAGAGTTCTTTAAGATTGTCAGATCAACACAGTAACATATAAACATCAATAACTTTCCTATGCAGTATATTGAAGAAACAGTAGAAACAATCTATTCTACTGTATTGGAAAGAGACATCAACAACAATAAAGTTACTAGGAATAACTTTAATAAGTAATATAATATAAAACTCTACTTATGAACATGAAGTATCTCAAGACACAAACCCAGTTTTTTTAAAAAGGGACAAAGGATATGAACAACTGATTCATTTTTGAAAAAGAAATTCAGACAAAATTAATCAACCTACAGAATATGATAAAGTGCTCAACTTTACCAAGTAATCCGGGAAATCGAACAATGATACGAAAATGAAAACTACTGGCCAGGTGTGGTAGCTCAAGCCTATAATCCCAGGACTCGGGGAGGCCAAAGCAGGCAGATCACTTGAGGCCAGGAGTTCGAGAAAAGCCTGACCAACATGGTGAAACCCCGAGGTCGCTACTAAAAATATAAAAAAGAGCCAGGCATGGTGGCACATGCCTGTAGTACCAGCTACTCAGGAGGCTGAGGCACAAGAATTGCTTGAACCTGGGAGATGGAGGTTGAGGTGATCCGAGATTGCGCCATTACACTCCAGCCTGGGCAACAGAGCAAGACTCTGTCTGAAAAAATAGTAATAATAATAATAATAAATAATAAAATAAAAATTGAAAAGAAATGTTAAAAATAATAATTTTAAAAATGACTGAATGAGAAAAACAAAATCTCAATAGAAAAATAACAAATACAGTCCAACAACTGAAAGAGTGAAATAGTCTCTAAACACATGTGTTATTCAACCTCACTAACAATTTTAAAAATGGAAGTGAAAGCAAGGAGTATCGTTTCAGATACCAAATTAGCAAAGAGTGATAACACACTCTGCTAGTCAGGTTATGGGAAAATCGACACTAGTAGGAGTGTAAACTGAACAACCAGGATGGGCGCGCTGGCTCATGCCGGTAATCCCAGCACTTTGGGAAGCCGAGGTGAGTGGATCACTTAAGGTCAGCAGTTGCAGACCAGACTGGCCAATATGGTGAAACTCTGTCTCTACTAAAAATACAAAAATTAGCCAGGCATGGTGGCATACTCCTGTAATCCCAGCTACTTGGGGTGGCTTGAACCCGGGAGGCAGAGCTTACAGTGAGCCAAGATCGCACCACTGCACTCTAGCCTGAGTGGCAGAGGGAGACTCCGTCTCAAAAAAAAAAGAAGAAAAAAAAAAATGAAGAGAAAAACACAAGGAAAAGATCCATGCAAAATTGATTTTTCAGAAGTCGCCGATTAAAAATGTCAAACATTAAGAGGAATATCCATTTTGCTTACAGACAGACCTCATTTTATTTCACGTCACAGATAATAAGTTTGTTTGTTTGTTTGTTTGTGGACGAAGTCTCACTCTGCTGCCCAGGCTGGAACGCAGTGGCACAATCTTGGCTTACTACAACCTCCACCTCCCAGGTTCAAGTGGTTCTCCAGCTACCCAGGCTGGAGTGCAGTGGCACAATCACAGCTCATGGCAGCCTCCACCTTTCCCGACTCAAGTGCTCAGCCTCATGAGTAGCTGGGACAACAGGTATATACCACCACACCCGGCTGATTCATTTTTTATAGAGATGGGGTGTCACCATGTTGCTCAGGCTAGTCTCAAACTCAAGTGATCCTCCTGCTTTGGCCTCCCAAAGTGCTGGGATTCCAGGAGTGAGCTACCATGCTATCTTTGATGTTACTATTATAATTGTTTGGAACACCATGAACCACGCCCATATAGTGGTCCATATGGAAGGTCAAACCAGCCACAACATTCCCTTAAGCAAAAAGCCTAATCCAGACAAAGACTCTAACTTTCTTCAATTCTATGAAGGCTAAGAGAGGTGAGAAAACTGCAAAAGAAAAACTGGAAGCAAGTAGAGGTTGGTTTGTGAGGAAAAATGTTCTTGCCATAACATAAAACTGGAAAGTGAAGCAGCAAGTGCTGACATGGAAGCTGTAGCAAGTTATCCAGAATGTCTATCTAAGATCATTGCTGGAGGTGGTTATACTAAACAAGATGTTTCATGTAGACAAAAGAGAAGATGCCATCTGGGACTTCCACAGATAGAGAGGGAAAATCAATGCCTTGCTTCAAAGGTCAGGCTGGGGACAAACCTGTAATCCCAGCACTTTGGGAGGCCAAGGTAGGAGAATCGGCTGAGCCCAGGAGTTCAAGGCCAGCATGGGCAACAAAGCAAGACTCTCTTTTAAAAATAAATAAATAAAAAAAACTGACTCTCTTGTTAGGGGCTAATGCAGCTGGTAACTTGAAGTTGAAGCTAATGCTCATTTGCCACTCAAAAATTCCTAGAGCTCTTAAGAATTATGCTATATCTAATCTACTTGCTGTCTACATATAGAACAACAGTCTCCTGGATAACAGCACATCTGTTTACAGGATGGCTTACTGAATATTTTTAGTTCACTGTCAAGACCTACTCCTAAGGAAAAAAAGATTCCTTTCAAAACATTAACACTCACTAACAATGGACCGGGTCACTTGAGGGCTTTGATGGATATGTTCAGAAAGAAGAATGTTACTTTCATGCCTGCCAGTACAACACAACATCTATCCTGCAGCCCATGTATCAATGTGTAATTTCAATTTTTAAGTCTTATTGTTTAAGAAATACATTTCGGCCAGGCACGGTGGCTCACGCCTGTAATCCCAGCACTCTGGGAGGCCAAGGTAGGCGGATCATTTGAAGCCAGGAGTTCAAGATCACCCTGGCCAACATGGCAAAATCCCATCTCTACTAAAAATACAAAAATCAGCCGGGCATGGTGGCATGTGACTACTACTCGAGACGCTGAGACAGGAGAATCGCTTGAACCCAGGAGGCAGAGGTTGCAGGGAGCTGAGATTGCACCATTGCACTCCAGCCTAGGCAACAAGAGCGAAACTCCGTCTCAAAAAAAAAAAAAAAAAAAAAAAAAACCACTAGCCAGGCACAGTATTGTGCACCTGTATTCCCAGCTACTTGGGAGGCTGAGATGGGAGGGTCATCTGGGCCCAGAAATTTGAAGCTGCAGTCAACTATGATTGTGCCACTGCACTCCTGCCTAAGTAACAGAATGAGATCTTGTAATTTAAGAAATAAAAATAAAAAATAAAAGGATAGGTAGGATTTATAGACTGGAAAATGGGAAAGAGATGAGAGTGGAAAAAGGAAGGCGGGGTAGCAAGAATGGCGGGCAGGTAGACATAAGGGTAAAATTCAGCTATGTTCAAAAGGGAACAAATAAAAGCACTAAAAGGTAAGACAGACCCAGTATATTTATGACTTGAATCCCAAGCTAACAAACTGGAACACAATTTAGCAGAGAGACTCCAAAAGTTTTACAGCAAAAAGTATTAGAATCATTTATATACTGGGAAAAAATAGCCTCCTCATTTTAATAATCCAGATTGGGAAATTAGATCTAGCAAAGGTGTTCAATGGACATCCCATTTCTTTTGTAAAGCAACTTGAATGATCAGTCATCAAGTTTTGCTCTGTTTTCAATTCACAATGAAAATCTGACTACTCATTTATTTAACAAATATTTGAGAGCCAGCTATGTGCTAGGCACTGTTCTAAACACACCAATAACATTTACTTAGTGGTACTGATTCTGTACTCTAGAACAATGGTTCTTAACTGGGGAGAGGGAGCAACTTTTGCTGCCCAAGGGACATCTGGCAATGTCTAAACACATTTTTGGTTGTTGGGGGGGGGGGGGGGGTGCTGTATCTAGTGGGTGGAGGCCAGGAATCCTGCTTAACATCCTGCAACACACAGGACATACTGCCCATGACACGGAATTAGCTAGACCAAAATATCAATAGTGCCAAAGCTGAGAAACCCTATTCAAGAGCAACACACTTCTATTCCCTCTTCTATAGTAACAGTTAATAAACATTAGTTCCATTTTCTCCTATTTCTGTTCTACAATAGAGGCTTTAAAGTATCTTAAGAAATATAACACCATTTTAATAATTTGGCAAGTAGAAGTAAAGATACCATGAATCCTGAGATTTCACTTTCAAAAATGTATAAGCTACATTTATTTTACAATATAACTTTTAGGAAAAACCTGTTTTCTCCTTCTGACGCTGATTGTTCTCAAAAACTGCTAAAAGCTTTCAGTGATGTTTGATTATTCCTGTTATTTTGGGGTCCTTATAGCAGTTAACTACCACATTCTGCCAGTTCTTTCCATGTGAATGCCTCATATTTCAGTGGATCCTTTTCTATTACCAACGCCATCATCTGAAACATTTTACTAACTGGTTTCTCTGGAGCTGAATGTCTGTATCTCCTTCCCTTCCAGGCTATCCCTACTCATTAATACTGTATTTTTTCACGTGCTCAAAAGTCCATATGGGTGCCTGTAACATACCAAATAAGAACCTAATTCCTGAAGCTTGACATTCAAGGCCTTTTTTCAACAACTAGCTACAATCCACTTTTCCAGCTCTTTTTTCCACTGCTCTCCCTCAGGAGTAGCCTTTTTTAGCAAAATGACTTATTCTGAGATACACAAACAACCTTTCCAGATCAGAGACATCAAAAGCCATTCAGGCTTCATTGAGACAAAAGATATGCTTTCAACTCAGAATAACAATAAGGGATCAACTTATAGGGAAACCGGATCTAGCCACGTTCTTTAAATATGAGAGATAACCCCCTTGGCTCATGCCACTGTCCTTATTTATAACAGCCCCTATTTGCCTTTCCACTTCTCTGAACTCCTTATCCTTCAAATCTACCATCTTTTCAAAAACCCACAGAGTCATCTCAGTCACCACTACGTGCCCTTCCCCTACTACGTGCCCTTCCCGTACCCTACCCAATGCCGGTGGCTTTCAGGTCATTTATTTTGCAATAAACTTGTCATCTCAACTTTACTGGTTCTCTTTTAGATTCAGACGGCTAAGATTATGATAGATTCATTAGTAAGCTGAATGGGGAAGAAAGGGATATTTACATTCCCAGGCCAATTTTCAATGCTTTTTGGAAGATTCTGTTAAATTCACAATTTCCAGAACTGGCAAGGAATAGGTAAATACATACACTCATATATTACTGGTAAAAGTATAAATTGGTATAATTATCCTATAGTGATATCTGCCAACATTGAAATCTGTATATCCTTTGGCCTAGGAATTCAACTTGGAAATTCATCATGAGTAAATAATAAAATGTACAAAGGTTTAACTATAAAGACACTAATCTCTCCATTGTTTCTAACTCTCAAAGACTGAGGGAGAGGGGAAAATTCCTTGTCCAATAAAAAAAGACTATTCCATCAATCATTTATTTAAGTAATGTATATTCTGCAGCTACTAAAATCCTATGGCATCATGGTTATTGACATGTAACTCTTTTAATGGCTACGTTTCTTTCCTAAGTGAAAAAAATACAAACAAGATCCCACATATTTCAAATATTTGTATACATTTTTCTACTTTTCTATATTTTCTACACACATATATATAAAATTTGTGTGTGTGTGTGTGTGTATGCATGTAAATATACCTTTAAGTCTTTGTAACCTTAAGATGGTGGGGCAAAATATTTTTATTTTCTGTTGTTATTTATAATTTAGCTATATTAAATTTTTTCTGATTTAGTAAACATACATAAGGTCTATTTATAGTTGAATGGCAGTCTTACAAAACCTAAGCAACGTTGGTTTACTCTATCTGTGGGAAAAGCATTTTTAGTAGGAATGCTACCGCATCTTCCTACATTCCTATAATCAAACAGTACTTATCATTAACTATGCTGGCGACTCTCACTTTGACATAAGCTAGGCAGCTGCTGGACCAGAAATCCCAGGAAAAACTGATGACAGAAAGGTAAGGGGAAGGATAGGAAGCCTGGAAACCCTGGGAAAGGAGGGATCATATGACACATGCTGTGGGAACTAGTATGAATGTGTGGGGCACAAAGCACACACTAGATAAGAAGGAGGTCATAAAACCAGAAAGGCAATAAATAGAATGTTATGAGCATGAACTCCAGATGCAGAGTTCACCACTACACTGCACTGATCCATCATTAGCCAGTGACTCCTTTAGATATCTTGTCTTTGGATATTTCCAGATACTTTCCTATACAGTAACAGACACATTAAAAATAATAATCTTAAAAATTTATTAATCACAGCTGGAAAATACAGTGAACCTACTGGCTACACTGGAAACTGGTAAAGAAATGTAAACAAGCAAACATTTATTCTGCCTTTCCCATATGAACAGTTACACTGGGCAACCAAGTAAGAGGTGATGGAAACTTTTCTCTTTATAAAACAGTCCTCCAGATAATAAAATGAAGGAGTAACACAACTAGAACATTATCATTTTACAACCCTTAATGAATCAATGGATCTTGGCACTGGTCACCAACAGTTGCTAGCGTCACAAAAAGAGACAACCACATTTTGTGCCTCCTGATGAAAGAATGCACCACAACATACGAAGCAGTCTTGTAAAATAAGACTGAACCTGACTCTGACCAAGCCTCTGGTTCCAACCACTCATTTGGAAATACAGAAAATACAGAAACATCAGGGATAAACCTGGTATTGAATCTCAGGAATCAGCAAAATCCTGACTATGGGAACTCTACAGGGCAAATAACCCATTTAACAAATAAATTGTGAGAATAAAAAGGAGGGTGGTAACCTACAGATTAAGAGACTTAATCACAATATGTAAGCCTTATTCAAATACTTTAAAAAATTGAGACATGTTTACCTGAATATAGAATATTTGATGATATTATGGATTTAACTGTCAATTTTTTTTAAGTATGATGGTGGTATCAGGTTTTTCTTAAGCCTTTACTTTTTAGAACTACATTCTCTAATATTTATAAATGATACCACATTATGCCTGAGGCCAGGTACAGTGGCTCATGCCTATAATCCCAGCACTTTGGGAGGCTGAGGTGGGTGGATCACCTGAGGTCAGGAGTTCAAGACCAGCCTGGCCAACACAGTGAAACCCCGACTCTACTAAAAATACAAAAATCAGCCTGGCGTGGTAGCACTCACCTATAATCCCAGCTACTTGGGAGGCTAAGGTAGGAGAATCACTTGAACCTGAGAGGCAGAGGTTGCAGTGAGCCGAGATCGCATCACTGCACTCCAGCCTGGGCAAGAGAATGAGACTCCATCTCAAAAAAATTAATAAAAATAAAAATAAATAAAAACATAGACCCTACAGTGAAGACTGCCTGGGTTCAAATCCTGTGTCCGTGACTCACTCTGAGCCTTAGCTTCCTCAGCTGTTAAAAAAGAAGAAAAAAAAAAGGACAATAATAGTCTTTACTTCAGAGGACTTTTGTAAGAATTAAATGAGTTAAGATGGTTGTAACATACAGTTCTCCCAAAACAGCGCTTCATAGAAGTTTTCATTATCACCCCCTTCCCACTTTATAGCAAGAAACACAGACCTGGAGAGGTGAAAAGTGACTTGCTTAATGACTTGAAAACCATCTTCCAGGAACTGTGCTTAGCATTGGTGGCAAAAACCAGCTACTCACCAAAGCATTTCCTTTTCCTCCTGGCATATGGCTAAACTACATTTCCCAGCTTCCCTTTCACATGACTATTCTGAACAATGAAATGTGAGCAAAAGTGAAAGATGCCTCTTTACTACTCCCAGGCCTTGTCCACAAACCTCCCATGCAATCCCTCACCACTTCTCACCCCCATTTGTCAGGTGGACATCAATGCCTACGGCAACAGAGAAAAGATTAGCCTGAGTCCCAGTATGACTTAACTGTTACTGTGTTACACTCTTGAAATTTCGGCCATCATAAAATCAGTAAGACAGTATTTTTTATGGACTCATCACAACAATCATTATTCCTATTCAACAGTTGGGGAAACTGAAGTATAAAGAAGTCATGGTCAATTATTAAATGGTAGATCCAGAACTTGAATGAGCACAGGCTTAATACACAGCTCAGAATCTTAAGTGACTTCCAAGATCATAAGACCAGTAAGGGCACCAAAATTTTTAACTTAAGAGTAGATACATTTTATATAGAATTTTGTTAAGTATTCCTTAAAATATCACTTTAATATGCCACAAGAATAACCACAGAATAGTGTTAACTTTAAAATAGAAAGATATTAAGAGCCCAAAATGTTAAGTGGGGTTTTACAATCAACAAGACACATCAGAATAAGGTATTTTTAAAATATCATGTACATTAAAGAGATCATACTTCCTTGCTCTAATAGCCATGTAGTACAAGTTTTAACTTTTTAATTAAATATTAAAATTATTTAAAATATTAAATATACAACTTCTGTTTGGTTTTACCTGAGCCATTCCTTTATACTGACAGTTATATAATGTGATTTTTGTTACATAATATATGTAGTTATTGGTAATTTTTCAAAAATAGAATATAATGAAAAAATAACTTCATTTCAATCGTTACTGAACTGCACCTACATTAATCACGATATACCTATGAAAAGATGTATAACAGGCCAGGCGCGGTGGCTCAAGCCTGTAATCCCAGCACTTTGGGAGGCCGAGATGGGCGGATCATGAGGTCAGGAGATCGAGACCATCCTGGCAAACACGGTGAAACCCCGTCTCTACTAAAAAATACAAAAAACTAGCCGGGCGAGGTGGCGGGCGCCTGTAGTCCCAGCTGCTTGGGAGGCTGAGGCCGGAGAATGGCGTGAACCCGGGAGGCGGAGCTTGCAGTGAGCTGAGATCCGGCCACTGCAGTCCAGCCTGGGTGACAGAGCGAGACTCCGTCTCAAAAAATAAATAAATAAATAAATAAATAAATAAATAAATAAATAAATTTTAAAAATCATAAAGAAAACAATAAAATGTATTAAATCATATAATTAAATATTCTAGACATCATTCTACCATACGTTGTCCAAGAAAAACCACATTTTACCTTACTGTTTATCATTTGAAATAAAATACTATGTTAAGATATTTTAAATTTTTACCAGTTCAGCAAAGGAACTCGGAAGTAAAAACTGAAGAACACTTTGTTAAACATTTCCTTGGGGATTAAAGAAGTAATAGCAACAAAGTATACAACAGTATGATGAGAGAATCCTTCTCACATTGGGGTTAAAATGGTCATTGTAGCTACTCCGTACCACAAATCCAATCAAGTTAGGCATTCTGTATACATTATCATTTAATTCTCAGTACAACCCATCACAATAGATATTAATTAATATGTCCCCTATTTTTCGGATAAGGAAATTCAAGATCAAAGAGATTAAGTAAATGGCCAAGGTGATACAACTAAGAAATGGAAGTGCTGAAACTCAAACCCAACCAAGTTCATGTCTTAAATCCCATACTGTTTGATATTAAGGACCACGTATGTTTAACAAATATTAAACACTTGCTACATACACACACTGTGCTAGATGTATAAGATAGAGCCATGACCCAAGAAACACAGTCACTATTCTCAAAAAACTTAGAATCTCTGCCAGGAGCAGTGGCTCATGCCTATAATCCCAGCACTTTGGGAGGCAGAGGCAGGTGGATCACGAGGTCACCAGTTCAAGACCAGCCTGGCCAAGATGGTGAAACCCCATCTTCACTAAAACTACAAAAAGTAGCCCGGCGTGGGGGCAGGCGCCTGTAATCCCAGCTACTTGGGAGGATGAGGCAGAGAACTGCTTGAACCAGGGAGGCGGTGGCTGCAGTGAGCCAAGATTGCACCACTGCACTCCAGCCTGGCAAGAGTGAGACTGTCTCTCCCCATCCCCAAAAAAAAAAAAAAAAAAAAGCCTTAGAATCTCTTTAACATTCTGTCGCATGGATGTTTTTCCTGGGTTTTTTGTTGTTTGGTTTTTCTTGTTTGTTTGTTTTTGTGACACAGTCTCGCTCTGTCACCCAGGCTAAAGTGCACTGACTGGTGCCATCTCAGCTCACTGCAACTTCCGCCTCCCGGGTGCAAGTCACTCTCCTGCCTTAGCCTCCCAAGTAGCTGGGATTACGGTGCCTGCCACCATGCCAGGCTAATATTTGTATTTTTAGTAGAGACAGGGTTTCGCCATGTTGAACAGGCTGGTCTCGAACTCCTGACCTTAAGTAATCTGCCTGCCTCAGCCTCCCAAAGCAATGGGATGACAGACATGAGCCACTGTATGACCGGCCTTTTTTATTTTTTTGACAGAGTCTCACTCTGGCACACAGAGTGCAGTGGCACAATCTCGGCTCATTGCAACCTCTGCCTCCCAGGTTCAAGCAATTCTTCTACCTACGCCTCCTGAGTAGCTGGGATTACAGGCGCACACCACCACACCCGGCTAATTTTTGTATTTTTAATAGATACGGGGTTTCACTATATTCACCAGGTTGGTCTTGGCCTCTGCCTCCCAAAGTGCTGGAATTACAGGCGTGAGCCACTGTGGCTGGTCTTGTTTTTCCCGTCTTTGTAACTAGACTTTCAAGCTCCTCAAAAGAGCTAGAGTATAAATGAAAACACAAAGAGCTTTGAGTCTCAGATCTGGAAAAATTCTGGCTCTATCATATACCTACATAAATTTAAATGTTGGATTCCTCACCAGTAAAAGGGTCTTGAAGTAAACGATATAAAGTAGTCCTGAGCTTATCCACAGGACATACATTTAAACCCCATACCCCACACTTGCCTGGCTCCCATAAATGCCTGAAACCATGGACGCTACAAAGCCCTATATACACTATGTTTTATATTTTTCTTTGTCTCCAATGAATTCCCTCTCTTGGCAATGCCTTATAAGTTACCATGCAAAAAAACAGAAATGTATCTCATCTATCTGTTCTCCCCTACCCCCCACAATCCTATCTACCTCTCACAGGACTAAGAATTGGAAAGGCCTTAGTGCACCCACCACCAAACCATAGAAATGATCCAAACTCACATACTACTATTTCTTTATTCTTCAGTGAAGTTCTCCAAACTAAAATGAAATACGTAGTTTGAAAATATGTAGTAAAACTACAGCTTTTTAAATATATCCTCTATGCTATTTCATAGCCACTTCAAAAAGACCCTACTTCACCATTTACAACTCACCTAGTTAGTTATTAGTAAACAACTCTTAATCAAAAGTAAAAATGAAGGGCTATGGAACTGTTCTCATTTCCCCTCAAGTGTTTTAAAGGCACTGTGCTTAGCATTCCACATGCATTATTGTATTGAAAGCACAGTGTTTAATGAACTTGCCTAAAGTCACATCAAAACCACCAGGAAGCACAATTTCATTGTATTTTGTGTGAATGCCGTCCCCAGCAGAAGAAGAACGCAGCTGTACAATGAAGTGGTCTGGGTCACACAGCTAATTAAGTAATGGAGTTAAGGCTCAAAAACTCTTCAGTGATTAGAAAGCTCACACTCAAAATCTCCAAAAAACACCGCTTAGCATTATTGAAATTAAAGAATAAATAATAATACAAAATAAATAGAATAAAATGAGAATTCTTTGTTATATAATAAGCCAGTTTATCAGCTTTTTTTTTTTGGTGAAGGAAGAAAGGGCAACATAGTGAAATCTTGTCTCTACTAAAAATGTAAACATTAGCCGCATGTGGTGGTATGCACCTGTAGTCCCAGCTACTCTGGAGGCAGAGTAGTGGGAGGATCACTTGAGCCAGAGAGGGTGAGGCTACAAGGAGCCATGATTGCGCCACTGCACTCCAGCCTGGGTGACAGAGTGAGACCCTACCTCAAAAAATAAATAAATAAATAAATAAATAAATAAATAAATAAATAAATAAAATAAATAAAATAAAATAAAAACTGCCCCTGGCAAAATTGCACATATAGAGGCATACGGTGTTTTGTTTTTTTCCACCACCCCAATGCTGCCTCTATAACTCACACATGATAGTTTTATAAAGATAACTACCTGGCATTCAGGTTAAAATGACAACTGCACCCAGAATAGGAAAAACCATAAATTATGCATTGGACTCTGCAATCGCCAGCCCCTACTTGTAAACTTCAATGGAGATTCACTTTATTTCAAAATTAGAAAACTGATCTCAGAGTTTAAAACCTCATTTACAGCTTCAAAATATTTAGAATCTAGAATTATATAACAAATGCTTATTTCCTTACCATGCAAAAATTATTTACAAATCATTTAAAAAGGATGACCAACTTAACAGAAAAATGGACCATGACAAATAGACTATTAGTTACCAATAACCACACCCCCTCACAGCCTGTTCCTTATAGAGTCCACCTCCCATTATCATGGCTGAAAGGAACATCCTTGCTCTCCCACCCTCACTTGTATCTAGGACATGGATGGATACCAATCATGGCTGAAGAGATTTAAGAAAAAAACCTGCAGGCCAGGCGCAGTGGCTCATGCCTATAATCCCAACACTTTGGGAGGCTGAAGCAGGCAGATCACCTGCCTGACCAATACGGAGAAACCCTGTCTCTACTAAAAATACAAAATTAGCCGGGCATGGTGGTGCATGCCTGTAATCCCAGCTACTCGGGAGGTTGAGGGAGGAGAATCGCTTGAACCCGGGAGGCAGAGGATGCAGTGCAGTGAGCCGAGATCATGCCACCGCACTCCAGTCTGGGCAACAAGAAGCAAAACTCCATCTCAAAAAAAATCTGCTAAGGGCTTCCAGGAAAGGTTTTTAAGTCCAAATAAAATAGATGTGCACGAACAAATATACTTCATCTTTACTGGTTGTGGTCACTGGACCTGGTGTGAACTATGAATCCTCTTTTTCACACATCGCACGTCCCTCAAGAAATCTTTCTGACTCTGCCTCAACATATGCAAAATTACTTCAACATTTCTCTGATGCCTATCATGCTTCAAATCATCTGTCACCCTGCTAATATTATCTTAACTAACATGCCTGCTTCTTCCTTGATCTCCATTCTAGTCTCAACACAGCAGCCAACATGAGAGTTTTAGAGTCTTGGTCAGATAAAACCACTCCTCCACTCAAAAGCCCCCAAAGGAATCTCATCTAATCTAGAGTAAAAGTCAAAAGATCTCATAATGGTCTACAAGGCCCTGCACAATCTGACTCCCTGCACTACTTCTCTTAATGATGTTTTCTCCATAACTCAGCTCCTGTCACACTGGCCCTTTCAGTTCTACTAACATGCTAAGCACATTCCTGCCTCAGGGCTTTTACACTCACTGTTCCCTGCATCAGCAATGCTCTTTCCCCAAGTATCTGCCTTTGCATTCTTATTTAAGATGCTATTCAAACATCAGCTCACTAAGGCCTTCTCTGATGGCCCCACTTAAAATAATCCAACCCAGCCCTTCCCGTCCCTTCCATGGCTTTATTTTTTTCCACAAACTTAACATCTTCTGACAATCTATAAATTCTACCTATTTGTTTGACTGTCTTCTCCCTTATCCCCACTAAAATATAAGCTCCATGAAAGAAGGCAATGGACTCTGTTTTGCTCACTGCTGTATTTCCCGTGCTTATAGAATACTGTCTAATACATTTTAGGTGCTGATTATGTAAATGAATTAATTTAGCAACTATCGACAACCAGCTGAGTATAAAACAGCAGGAAAATGAAAACCACCTAGGTCCGTGACCATTTAATTGAGCCACTGAATTACACCTGGACTTCTGGTCATGTGAAGTAAATTTTATTTATGGTTTAAGCCATTTTTAATTGAAGTTTTTGTTACTTGAAACTGCAAAGTACCTGATACAGGGTATTGGTAGGCAGTGTGCAAAAAAATACAAGTGACAAATAAAATCAATGTAACTCAATCATAAGGCATGCAAATTAAAATAACCATGAAATAATGTCACTCAGTAAAAAATAAAAGTTTGGTACATGTATAATCCCACTTAATATGACTCACTACAACATTAGTAGCATTAAAAGTTTTTTAAGGGTTTTTTGTTTGTTGAGACAGGGTCTTGCTCTGTCGCACTGGCTGGAGTGCAGTGGTGCAACCATGGCTCACTGCAATCTAGACCTTTTGGGCTCAAGTAATCCTCCCATCTCGCATCCCAAGTAGCTGGGGCTATGGGCACATAGCCGCAACCTGGGTTTTTGTTTTTGTTTTTTATTTCTGTCAGAGACAGTGTTTCACTATGTTGCCCACCAGGCTGGTCTCGAACTCCTGTGCTCAAGCGATCCTCCTGTCTTGGCCTCCCAAAGTACTGGAATCATGAATCACAGTGCCTAACCATTTTTAAGTTTTGTTTTGTTTTTGAGACAGAGTCTCCCTCTGTCACTCAGGCTGGAGTGCAGTGGCACCATCTCAGCTCACTGCAACCTCTGCCTCCTGGGTTCAAGTGATCCTCCTGCCTTGGCTTCCCGAGTAGCTGGGATTACAGGTACCTACCAACATGCCAGGCTAATTTTTGTATTTTTAGTAGAGACAGGGTTTCACCCTGTTGGCCAGGCTAGTCTCAAACTCCTGACCTCAAGTGATCTGCCTGCCTCGGCCTCCCAAAGTGCTGGGATTACAGGCGTGAAGGACCGCGCCCGGCCCCACTTTCTAAGTTTCATACCTAAATATTAATATATGTATCTCAGTAAGAGTGTGATATCCTATCACCAGTATTTTCCCCACACTTTGAGTGCTAGATAGGACTGGCCCACTCTTAGCCAATTATGTAAAAACAATAGTTGACCCTGATAAAGTTCTTCCTCTTATACTTTTACATGTATAACTTACTGCCCACAATAATCCTAACACCTACAAAACCTTGTTTTCCCATTTTAAAGCTCAGAAGACTGAGCTACAAAAATAGATCATTGATCAGCCCCAAATCAAACAGCTACTAAGTGTGAGGCTAGATTTGAACATAGGCAGTTCTGACAACCAAAACCCAAAACATTACAAACACTTATCACCCATAAGCAGAGCATTCTCAACTGAATGTGCCTTTTCCTGCCATTTATTCTGTGTTTGGATTCTGACCCACAACTACCGACAAAAGGTATTGAAGTAACAGTGCCAAACCTCCCAAAAAGATACTCTGACAGAAAATAAATAAATAAATAAATGAAAAGACAAAGATTGGTGGACGTCCTCTGTCTCACTTCAAGAAATCGAGATAATAATAGTAATTGCTTTTTAGGTTGTTGTGAGGATTAAATAAATTAATATGGTACATGTAAAGCACTTAGGATAGTGCTTGACATACATTAAACCAATTAACAGTTTTTATTTTCACCGTAATTATCATAATTATTATGAAAGGCTTCATAAATACCACTAAGCCTAGAAGGACTGCCCAACAGCTATATGATTAGTAACTGGAAAAAACCATGGCCAGAAACATGTTATGACTTCAGGGATACCAAAAAGAAAAGGACAATTGCTGATTTTCATGACAGAGTGCCAACGTGATTTAGTAAAGAAAAAATGTTAGTAGAACTCCCACTCCCATTTTCAGAAATGTAGGCCTTGCCTACTTCCTCTCCCACCAGTGTATGCTGTTAGTGAGGACGCCAGGAAACAGGCATACTCTGTTGGGGGAACCCAAGCCAACACCTCATTTTTGGAGGGCAACTAATGAATATCCATCAAAACTTGAAACATATGTACTGTTCTGTTCAATGAGAGAACTTTACATCTAGGAATTTATCTTCCAGATGTCCACACGTACAAATACACAAGTACAAGGATATTCCTTACAAAGATAATAAAACTGGAAATCAACTAAATGACCATCAATAGGGGAATGGTTTAACTAATTAGAGGGCCTTCAATCTAGTTTAAAACCTGTTTCTCCACTAAGATCAATCTCTAATCTAAGTAAATGACATTTCTGTCCACTCAGTTACTGAAGCCACAAATCTAGAAGACAATTTTAATTCTTCTTTATCTCATATCCATCTCATCAAATCCTTTAGATCTTATCGTGGTAACTTTCCAAACTTTTTGTTTATTTATTTATTTTTTTATTTTATTTTTTTTTTTGGAGATGGAGTCTCACTCTGCTGCCCAGGTTGGAGTGCAGGGGCTTGATGTCAGCTCACTGCAACCTACACCTCCCAGGTACAAGCAATTCTCTCCTGCCTCAGCCTTCTGCGCTTTCCAAACACTTCTGATTGCCTTCTCCTCTGCCATAACCCTACTCTAAGCCATTATCTGTCAAGATTACTTTCACAGCCTTACGGATGTCCCGGTTTATAATCTTCTAATGGCTTTCGCTGCACTAAGGATAAAATCCCAGCATCTTACTATGGTGTGAAGGGCACTGTTTGGGCTCCTGCTTGCCTCTCAAATACGGTCTCCTAAGTTCCCCTCACTGCACAGTAACACCACTTGTTTGTTTTGGGAGATGGGAGGATCCCTTGAGTATAACACACTTGATATGGTTTGGCCGTGTCCCCACCCAAATCTCATCTTGAATTAAAGCTCCCATAATTCCCACGTGTTGTGGAAGGGACACAGTTGGAGACAACTGAATCATGGGGGTGGTTTCCCCTATACTGTTCTCATGGTAGTGAATAAATCTCATGAGATATGATAGTTTTATAAGACGAAACCCCTTTCACTTGGATCTCTCTCTCTCTTGCCTGCCACCATGTAAGACATGCCTTCGGCTGTGAGTGCGAGGCCTCCCCAACCACATGGAACTATGAATCTATTAAACCTCTTTTTCTTTAGAAATTACCCAGCCTTGGGTACGCCTTTATCAGCAGCGTGAAAAACACACTAATACAACACTCATTCCTGTTTTGGAGTCTTCACAATAAATCCTGCTCTTCCTAAAATGCCTCCACATCATTCACGTGTGTTTCAATGCCATCACATCATACAGACCTTCCTGACCACCTTAGCCACATGCATTCTCTCTCATACCATTAACAGACACACTCAGTACAGTACTACATTTTATTTTCTTCATAGCACTTCTCAGTATTTGAAACTAATTACTAGAAATGCATTTATTTTGTGTTTCTCACCGTTGAAATATTGTTCCATAAGGGCAGGAGCTCGGTCTCTCTTGTTCACCACTGAATCCTTAACACCTACAACACTCCTTGGCAAATTAAGCACGTGATTCAAATCTTTGGATAAATTTTGAAAAGAATGAGATAGATATGAATAAGCTAAAATGGAAAGATGCCTAAGATAAACTGCAAAGTGACAAAATCAAATCACGATATAAATTAAATGACCCCATTATCACAAAAATGGATATAAGTACACACACACACATAGAAATAGTGAAGGTACATCCATAACAAAAGTCAAGGACACAGTATTGTCTCTGAAATGTGGGGCAAAACAGGGAAAAGAGGGTCATTCACATTTTTTGTTTTTTATTTTTGATAAAAGGCTCGCTCTGTCACCCAGTGAAGCACATGTTGCCCAGGCTGGCCTCAAACTACTGGCCTCAAGTGATCCTCCTACCCTGGCCTCCCAAAGTATTGAGATTATAAGCATGAGCCCCCTGCAGCCAGCCCCTTTTACTTTTTAACTTATGCCCTCCTGTGCTCTTTAAATATTTTTAGCAGCATGTATTACATTCATAACTTTTTCTGTGACACCTTCTAATCTTCCACATACTGTAAAAGGCTTAACACACATCACAAGTACTCGGTTTTGTTTTGGAGACAGGGTTTCAGCTCTGTCGCCCAGGCTGGAGTGCAACAGCACAATCTTGACTCAATGCAACCTCCACCTCCTGGGCTCAAGGGATCCTCCCACCTCAGCCTCTGAGTAGCTAGGACTACAGGTGCACATCACCAAGCCCCGCTAATTTCTGTGGATTTTTTTAGGGGTGGGGTTTCACCACGTTGCCTGGGCTGGTCTCCAACTCCTGAGCTCAAGCGATTCACCCACCTTGGCTTCTCAAAGTGCTGGGATTTCAAGCGCTCACCACTGCACCCAGCCATTACTCGCTTTTATAAACACGCAAAACACCTCATACACAACTTAGAGCTGCTATTACATTTCTACAACCTAACACATTCTGAAACACTGGATAAATAAATATCTAAATATTCATTAGTTTTTGGTCTAGTCCAATTTGAGAACTGAAAGAGATTCTCTGGCTCAAATAGCAGAACAAACATATACATTTATCTCCCTTCAGCAAAAGACCATTTTAAACAGTAGTTTAAAAAAAATTTAAGCCAAATTATTATTTTTAAAAAAAGTAAAATGAATGGAAAGATATCTCTTCTAAAGAAAAGAAACTGGAGTCCGGGAAAGAGGAAACTAGTGAACCTAGCATGGGAGCTGGCACTTTGGGGTAAAACAATGGACTTTTAAATGTCAGAATACAAAAGACTAATTAACAGCTTAACCCTAATGTAAAGCCTGCCAACCATTAATTCCCACCAAGAGTTCATTGTGAACCCTTCTACTAAATCTTAAAGCTGAGTGATATCCAAGATCAGCAGATATTTGGTTAAAACCCTACAATGTAAATGACACTAAGATTAACAACAAAAATTACAATAGAGTTGACAGGCAAGAGGGAGGGCAATAAAATTTTTAAAAAATAAATAAACCTTATTAACATTTTCAGAGATTCAAGATTATTAACGCATAAAATGGGAAAAGATATTGGAGAGGGAGGAAACGAAGGAGAAGTCTCAAACATTTAAAATATAACTTCCAATATAAAATTAAAAGGTCCAAGAATAAAGTAGAAGAGATGGCCAGAAAAGAAAAAAAAAAAAAAAAACAGAACAAACAGATAAAAATATTGGGGAGAATTAATTCAAGAAATCTAATAACCCAACTAAAAGGAGCTATAGAGAAAACAAAGAAAAGCTCACTAGAGGCCGGGCGTGGGGGCTTACGCCTGCAATCTCAGCACTTTGGGAGGCTGAGATGGAGGTCAGGAGATCAAGACCATCCTGGCTAACACAGTGAAATCCCCTCTCTACTAAAAATAGAAAAACTTAGCCAGGTGTGGTGGCGGACGCCTGTAGTCCCAGCTACCTGGGAGGCTGAAGCAGAATAGCTTGAACCCAGGAGGCAGAGGTTGCAATGTGCCGAGATGGTGCCACTGCACTCCAGTCTGGGCGACAGAGCGAGACTCCATCTCAAAAACAAAAAAAAGAAAAGATCACTAAAGCCATAATATGAAAACTTTCAAGAAGTGAAGCACATGAGTATTTTGCTTATTATAATGGAAAAGAAAATACATCTGGACATCTTTGAGAAATTTCAGTTTAATGAGGATAAAAATGAAGGCTCTAAAGGGCAGCCATGGATGAAAATACAAAACACATCACCCACGAAGGAAGAAGAATCATACAGTATCCGACTTTTCCTCAACAACAACAATTGACATAGAAGACACTGGAGCAATCCCTTCCAAGTTCTGAGGGAAAATAATTTTCAGCTTAACTGGACTTGAATAAAATAATATCAGTCAACTGTAAGGGCTAATAAGGACTTTTTCAGATAAGCAAGGATTCAAAACTTTATCTCTCACATATTGTTTCTTAGATACTTATGTGGGGTGTACTGCATTAAAACAAGTTAGTAACTCAAGAAATGATAAAGATCTAATAACAGTAGTAGCATTGTGCAAAAACAGTAAAGAACTTTAGGTTCAGCACAAAAGCAAGGCAACAGGTCTAAATACTTCTAGTCCAAACTAAGGAAATAGGACTAAGGGAAAGCAGGGGAGGGTAGAGGGGGAACTTGATATGCATAAAATAAGCAATAATGACAAACCACAGAAAAACGTTGATAAAATGAAAGAATGGTGAAAATACGACAAGAAAAATGCAATTACAGATTCAAAAACCAAGAAACAATACAAAGAAATGTAATTACATACTACTTGCCTCTGCTGTGAAAAATATTACATGATCATAAAAACGTAGAAACTATTCATTAATTTTTTTTTTTTTTTTTTTTTTTTTGAGACAGAGTCTCACTCTGTCGCCCAGGCTGGAGTGCAATGGCACCATTTCGGCTCACTGCAACCTCCGCCTCCCGGGTTCAAGCAATTCTCCCTGCCTCAGCCTCCCAAGTAGCTGGGATTACAGGCATATGCGACCACAAATTTCTGTATGTTTAGTAGAGACGGGATTTCACCATGTTGGCCAGACTGGTCTCAGCCTCCCGACCTCAGATGATCAGCCCGCCTTGGCCTCCCAAAGTGCTGGGATTACAGGTGTTAGCCACCACGTCCAGCCCATTAACTTTCAAGTATTAAAGTCATACAGGCCAGATGCAGTGGCTCACACCTGTAATCCCAGCACTTTGAGAGGCCGAGGCGGGTGGATCAGTTGAGGTCAGGAGTTAAAGACCAGTCTGGCCAACATGGAGAAGTCCCGTCTCTTCTAAAAGTACAAAAATTTGCCAGGCATGGTGGTACGCGCCTGCAGTCCCAGTCCCAGCTACTAGGAAGGCTGAGGCAGGAGAATAGCTTGAACCTGGGAAGTGGAGGTTGCAGTGAACCAAGATCACAGCACTGCACTCCAGCCTGGGCAAGAGAGCAAGGCTGTCTCAAATAAATAAATAAACAAACAAAGTAGTAAGGAAGACAATACAGAGCATAACTATTCTCAACCTTGACAATGTCAACGTTAGAAATGACAGATGTAAGCACATAAAGGGGAAAGGAAAGGTAAAAAGAAGAGTTGTGGCCGGGCACGGTGACTCACACCTATAATCCCAGCACTTTGGGAAGCTGAGGCAGGTGGATCACCTGAGGTCGGGAGTTCGAGACCAGCCTGACCAACATGGTGAAACCTCGTCTCTACTAAAAATACAAAATTAGCCGGGCATGGTGGCGTCTGCCTGTAATCCTAGTTACTTGGGAGGCTGAGATAGGAGAATCACTTGAACCCAGGAGGCAGAGGTTGCAGTGAGCCAAGATGGCGCCACTGCACTCCAGCCTGGGCAACAAGAGCAAAACTCCATCTCAAAAAAAAAAAAAAAGTTACTGCTTGGTAAATCAAGATCGACGGCCTATATAACATGAAGGAACATTCTAATATATAAACTGCAGAGATAACTAGTGAAGAAATTAAAAGTGATTTTTTAAAAATCTATTCGGGAAGCAGATGTAAAGAAGTCAAATCCTTTATCAGAGCAGAAATCAATCATAAATCATAAAATAAGTATATTATATAGTCACTACAATACCACAGGAAGAAATAATTTAAAAGTTTCCTTTGGAAATTGAACCCCTATCTCTTACCATATACAAAAATCAACTCAAGATGGATTAAAGACTTAATCAAAAGACCTGAAACTAAAAAAACTATTTGAAAAAAACCTAGGAAAAACTCTTCTGGACATTGATCTACACAATTCATGACTAAGAATTCATGAACTGAAAGAATTCATGACTAAGACCTCAAAAGCACAAGCAAAAAAAACCAAAAATAGACAAATGAGACTTAATTAAGCTAAAAAGCTTCTGCATAGCAAAAGAAAGAATCAGCAGACTGAACAAATGACCTACAGAATAGGAGAAATAGTTTCAAACTATTTATTTGACAGGGTACTAATATCCAGAATTTACAAGGAACTCAAATAATCCCATCAAAAAGTAATCAAAGGGCTGTTCCGAATACCTCGCTACTGATAACTGGTAGTGAGTTATCCCAATTGATGGTTCAGAGTCAGTTACAGATCAAACTCCTTGTTCTATACTCTTCACTCCCCTTTCACTACTGCACTTAACTAGTCTTAAAAAAAAAAGTTTAATAAAAAATTTTTAAGAATTTTAAAGTTAGCAAAGGACATTAACAGACATTTCTCAAAAGAAGACACACAAACAGCCAACAGGTATGTGGAAAAAATGCTCATCACTAATCATCGAGGAAATGCAAATAAAAGCCACAATGAGGTATCTATCACCTTACACCAATCAGAATAGCTACTATTAAAAATGATAATAATAAAAGACGTTGGGGAAGATGCAGGTAACAGGGAACACTTACACACTGTAGGTGGGAATGTAAATTAATACCACCTGTATGGAAAATGATATAAAGATTTCTCAAATAACTAAAAAATAAAACTACTGGCCGGGTGCAGTGGTTCACACCTGTAATTCCAGCACTTTGGGAGACCAAGGTGGGTGGATCACCTGAGGTCAGGAGTTCAAGACCAGCCTGGCCAACATGGTAAAACCCTGTCTCTACTAAAAATACAAAAATTTGCTGGGCATGGTGGCAGGTGCCTGTAATCCCAGCTACTTGGGAGGCTGAGGCAGGAGAATCACATGAACCCGGTGGGCAGAGGTTGCAGTGAGCCGAGATCATGCCACTGCACTCCAACCTGGGCGACAAAAGTGAAACTCCATCTCAAAAAACTAAAACTGATAAAAATAAAACTGCTATTCAATCCAGCAATCCCACTACTGGGTATCTACCCAAAGGAAAATAAATCATTATATCAAAAAGATAACTGCACTCGTACATTTATCACAGCAACACTCACAATCGCAAAGATAGGGAATCAATCTCTATATCCAACAACAGATGACTGGATAAAGAAAATTTGGGATACACATAACACATACATACACACACACACACACACACACGCGCGCGCACACAAAAATACTATTCAACCATAAAGAATAAAATCATGTACTTTGTAGCAACATGGAAAGGACCTGGAGGCCATGTTCTCACTTATAAGTTGAAGCAAAACAATGTGTACACATGGGCACAGTGTGGAATAACCACACTGGAGACTCAGAAGGTTGGGAGGGTGGGAGGAGGGTGAGTGACAAGAAATTACTGAATGAGTACATGTACATTATTTGGATGACAGATGCACTAAAAGCCCAAACTTCAGCACTATGCAATGTATTCACGTAACAAAACCGCACCTGTAGCCCTTAAATTGATACCAAGAAGTTGTTTGGAGAGTGGCACCAAGGAGCGAAACAGAATTCTTGATCCTTATTATAAGCATTCTGGGCTATTGACTTTTTTCAACCATGTACATATATTACTATGTCAAGTTTTTAAATGGACTTAAAACCTGAAAAGATACTGATATTTTCATGAAAAACAAAACCATAAGATATGCTGCCTAAACTTTCCCCCATAATGCAATGAATAAAACTTTAGTTTAATCTTCCTCTTCAGGATAAATAATTTCTGAGGCTTTAGAACCACTTTAATAGGTATTTGTAGGCCGGGCGTGGTGGCTCATGCCTGTAATCCCAGCACTTTGGGAGGCCGAGGTGGGCAGATCATCTGAGGTTGGGAGTTTGAAACCAGGCTGACCAACTTGGAGAAACCCAGTCTCTACTAAAAATAAAAAATTAGCTAGGCATGCTGGCGCATGGCTGTAATTCCAGCTTCTCGGGAGGCTGAGGCAGGAGAATCACTTGAACCCAGGAGGCGGAGGTTGCAGTGAGCCAAGATCATATGCGCCACTGCACTCCAACCTGGGCAACAAAAGCGAAACTGTCTCAAAAAAAAAAAAAAAAAAAAAGGTTATCATGAATCACTGCTCAAAACAGTTTAGTTAAAATAAAGAATGTATGTTAAACTACAGAGTAATAGCTTGAAAGCAAGACAAAATTTTTTTAAATTATAGGAGAAACATGGCTGACTAAACTATGATGAAAGATCTGAGATATCAAAAATGGGCTGGGTGCAGTTGACTTATGCCTATAATCCCAGCACTCTGGCAGGCCAAGGTGGGCAGATCACGTGAGCCCAGGAGTTCAAGACCACCCTGGGCAACATGGCAAAACCCAGTCTCTACAAAAAATACAAAAATTAGCTGGGCATGGTGGTGTCCACCTGTAGTCCCAGCAACTCAAGAGGCTGAGGTAGGAGAATCATCTGATCCTGGGAAGTCCAGGTGCAATGAGCCATGATCACATCACTGCACTCCCGCCTGGGAGACAGAGTGAGAACCTGTCTCAAAAAAAAAAAAAAAAAAAAGGCATCAAAAATGGTTAAAAGAAAATCTTAGGCCGGGCGCGGTGGCTCAAGGCTGTAATCCCAGCACTTTGGGAGGCCGAGACGGGCGGATCATGAGGTCAGGAGATCGAGACCATCCTGGCTAACACAGTGAAACCCCGTCTCTACTAAAAATACAAAAACTTAGCCGGGCGAGGCGGCAGGCGCCTGTAGTCCCAGCTACTCAGGAGGCTGAGGCAGGAGAATGGCGTAAACCCGGGAGGCGGAGCTTGCAGTGAGCTGAGATCCCGCCACTGCACTCCAGCCCGGGCGACAGAGCGAGACTCCGTCTCAAAAAAAAAAAAAAAAAAAAAAAAAAGAAAATCTTAAACAAACCATGAGTTAACAGATTAAAAAGGTGTTTTTATTTGTTTGTTGAGACAGAGTCTTCCTCTGCTGCCCAGGCTGGAGTGCAGTGGTACGGTCGTGGTTGACTGCAGCCTTAAACTCCTGGGCTCAAGTGATCCTCATGCCTCAGCCTCCCTAATAGCTGGGACTATAGGTGTATCACAACACACAGCCTTTTTTTTTTTTTTTTTAAGTAGAGATGAGGTCTCCTGATGTTGCCCAGACTGGTCTCGAACTCCTGGTCTCAAGAGGATCCCACCCTGGCCTTCCCAAATGCTGGGATTACAGGTGTGAGCCACAGTGTGGAGTCAAAAAAGGGTTTATTTTATTTTTTTATTTTTTTCTGTTGTTAGAGGTGGAGGTGGTAATCGTTTCTTTTTTGCAGGGAGAAGAGGTAGTGGTGGTAATGGTTTCTTTTTGGGAAGTAGAAGACAGCTAAAGGGTACTGCTACGGTATTATGGTTGATAGTGTTTACCATTTTGTTTAACAATATTCTACTCTAGAAACTGAAACTATTTTTTAATAAAACATCTAAAATCCTACTATGATTTACTTCTCCAAAATACGAATTACATCGCAAGTAAGCCTCCATGCAATGACATTTTTATCTTTATAGAGAGTCATCAATATCAGTTAAATTAATGCAACTATTCCTAAGGAGAAGTTTAGATTCCACTTCACCATTAAGAGCCAAGTGCCTATGATGCAGATGAATGCATGGTATAATATATTTCAATCAAGTCACAGACTCACTTCCCCACTATCCATGAAATATAACAAAGGGCTAAGAAACACTAAAAAATAATGTATCAAACTTCCCACAAACCAAAAGACAGGAAGCTACTGAATAATCTGATACTTGGATTACATTTTTGTTATCACTAAAATGTAGCAAAGGGGCTGGGGCACCGGGGATCATGCCTGTAATCCTAGCACTTTGGGAGGCCAAGACAGGCAGATCACTTAAGGTCAGGAGTTTGAAACCAGCCTGGCCAACATGGTAAAACCCCATCTCTACTAAAAATACAAAAACTTAACCAGGCGTGGTCACGCGTGCCTGTAATCCCAGCTACTCGGGAGGCTGAGGCTGGAGACTCACTTGAACACGAGAGGCAAAGGTTGCAGTGAGTTGACATCATGCCACTGCACTTCAGCCTGGGTGACAGAGCAAGACTCTGTCTCAAAAAAAAAAAAAAAAACCGGTCAGTGTTTAGAAAGGATACAACTATATCATGTCTTTTACTTATTCTACATTTTGTATCAGTCTAGAAGTTGAAAATATGTGCCCAAAACACCTATACAACTGAGCAGTGATTTGAAAACAAATATGACCCTTTACATTAGAAGCAGCAACTGTTTATTCAGAAACATACACTATTAGTTACATTTAAAATTTATCTTGTTACAATACAGTTTCCAAATCAACAGTTCTTACAAAACATGGAACATATACTTCAGAATTATTTAGCTTTACTTTTGCAATAGTGGCCAAGGTGGCTGGGCGTGGTGGCTCACGCCTATAATCCCAGCACTTTGGGAGGCCGAGGCAGGCGGATCACAAGGTCAAGAGTTCGAGACCAGCCTGGCCAATATGGTGTAACCCCGTTTCCACTAAATATACAAAAAGTAGCCGGGCATGATGACGTGTGCCTGTAATACCAGCCACTTGGGAGGCTGAGGTAGAAGACTCGCTGAACCCAGGGAGGCGGAGATGGCAGTGAGCCGAAATCATGCCACTGCACTCTAGCCTGGGTGACAGAGTAGGACTCTATCTCAAAAAAAGAAAAATAAATAGTGGCCAAGGTGGATTTTGTACTCTGAGTATAAACTATACACATGTAGTTTATACTACATATATACCTATTTATAAACTAGGCACTACTGCTTCAATATATTTAAAAAATTATTCTAGAAGATGGTTTATCGTACGCAGGGTTCCCCCACCTCTCACTGCAGACCAGTACCAATCAGTAGCCTGTTGGGAACCAGGCCGCAAAGCAGGAGGTGAGCGGCAGGCAAGCCAGCATTAACACCTGAGCTCTGCCTCATCTCAAATCAGCAGTGGCATTAGATTCTCATAGAAGCACAAACCCTAATTTGAACTGCGCAAGCGAGGGACCTAGGCTGCGTGCTTCTGATGAGAATCTAACTAATGCCTGATGATCTAAGGTGGAAGTGTTTCACCCCAAAACCATCCCCTCCCTGCTCCCCCTGGGGTCTGTGGAAAAAACTGTCTTCCACAAAACTGGTCCCTGGTGCCAAAAAGTTTGGAGACTACCGACATAAACTACAAGGTTTTGTTAAAAAACAAAAAACAAAAGAAAAAAATTTAGCCAATGTCCCTTGAGGGTTAATATTAAATATCTGAGAATAAGTAACAGTCTAATATGAATTTAATTGTGAACATAAGTTAATTCTACACTATCTGAAAAACAGTTTCACTTAACATGTATCTAATTCATCAAACTGAGTAGGTTTCTCTCTCTCTCTCTCTCTCTCTCTCTCTCTCTCTCTCTCTTTTTGAGACAGAGCCTCCCTCTGTCACCCAGGCTTAAGTGCAGTGGCACCATCTCCACTCACTGCAGTCTTGACCTCCAGAACTCAACCTGATCCTCCCACCTCAGCCTCCCAATTCGCTGGGATCACACAAGAATGTGCCACCACATCTGGCTAATTTTTGTATTTTTTGTAGGGACAGGGTCTCACTATGTTTCCCAGGCTGGTCTTGAACTCCTTACCTCAAGTGATCCACCTGCCTCAGCATCCCAAAGTGCTGGGATTAGAGGCGTGAGCCACCAAGACCCACCTTAAAACAAGTTCTTTGAAAACACATTTGCTGTGTAATAGTTATCAGCTTTTTAAAAAATTTCTTCTAACGTAATGAAATTCTGGCAATCAGATTTTCAGAAGAAATATGTTAAAATGCTGGTTAAGTGACCAGAGGTTTTATTTCTTGGGTTTTTTTTTTTTTAATCATAATGGAATTAAACACACATGAAGAAATCTGTTGAAATCCCTCAAACCTGCAATGCTATACCTGAATCACAGTGTTCTTTCAGAGGCTTTTCAAATTATGCAAATATTTCAAAATGCTGAGTTACTCTACTATAGCTAATAAAACTAAGTGGAAAACCTTGAGAACCATAGGCGGAGGGGGCATTATTTATTCTCATTACTCTTAAATCAACCAACTTCCAAATCCAGAATATAAAACTTTTACGATTATTTGTTCTTTCCCTATTTACAAACGTAGTTCTGATTTCATTATTAAATATATAGGCCAGGCATGGTGGCTCATGCCTGTAATCCCAGCACTTTGGGAGGCCAAGGCAGACAGATCATGAGCTCAGCAATTCAAGACCAGCCTGAACAACACGGTGAAACCCCGTCTCCATTAAAAATACAAAAAAATTAGCCAGGGGTAGCGGCGGGTGCCTGTATTCCCAGCTACTCGGGAGGCTGAGGTAGGAGAATGACGTGAACCCGGGAAGCGGAGGTTGCACTGAGTCGAGATCGCACCATCGCACTCCAGCCTGGGCGACAGAGGGAGACTCCGTCTCAAAACAATAAATAAATAAATAAATAAATAAATAAATAAAAATTAGCCAGGCGAGGAGGCATACCCCTGTAATCCCAGCTACTCAGGAGGCTGAGGCACGAGAATAACTTGAACCTGGAAGGCGGAGGTTGTCCAGCCTGGGCGACAGAGCAAGACTCCATCTCAAATAAAATAAAATTTTAAAAAACAATTTAATATATACATTAAATCTCAGCCAGGCCCAGTGGCTCACACCTATAACCCCAGCATTTTGGGAGGTTGAGGTGGGTGGATCACTTGAACCCAAGAGCTCGAGATCAGCCTGGGCAACATCGAGAGACGCCGTCTCTACAAAAAAAAAAAAAGAAAGAAAATTAGCTGGTGGTGATAGCACACCCCCACAGCCCCAGCTACTTGGGAGGCTAAGGTGGGAGGATCACTGGGGTTGGAAGGTCGATGCTGCAGTGAGCCAAGATCTCACTCCTGCACGTCACCCTGGATGACAGAGCGAGATCCAGTCTCAAAGAATATATATATGTGTGTATATATGTATATGTGTGTATATGTATATATACCTGTGTTTGTGTATACACACACAATTCTCTATACTAGTGCTATCATATTTAATGCTTTAATAAGGTTAAATACATTAAAACATAGTTCTTTTCATTTTGTCTTTAACAGTACAATCCAAGTCAAGTCATCCTTCCAAACCAGCTACAAAAATATCCTATGAAAAAAAACAAAAATTTTTTATCCTTAGGGTATTTTGGGGTTCTGGCCTTTTGTTGTGCCAGATCTAATGCCACTTGATAAGACTTTCAGCTTCATCCCATCCCATCCTGCAACAATGTTTTCTGTAGGGCGGGATCCTTGGCTCCCAATCAAGTCCTGACAACCTGATCTCATGGCAGCGCCCACACAAGAAAAAAAAAAAAACAAGAGCATTTTATTTCGTGCAACTTTTATGGCCCTGAGAATCTCCTGCCCCCCACCCCCTCAACATACAATCAATCAATTGATCTCCCTCTTCGACTCTCTCCCCCGCCTCCCCACCATCCACGAGAAAGAGGAGGGAGAAGAAGGTAGAAGAAAAGGCACGAGTAGAGAAAGTAGATCCGACGTAAAGCAGGCGCCTAAAAAAGGTGGGATGGATTTCTCCCAAGCCCAGATCAGGGACTCTGCTACAGTCAGCCAGTGGAGAATGCCTCTAAGGTTAACACTTTAGTAACCACTTACAAGAACTTCCCCTGTCTGCTGCTTAATTTCAAATAACCCAACAGGTCCATTTAATTAATCCCTTATTTCTTTAAATAATAAAAGGGAAACAAACACGTTTTAACATCATTTTGCATCACAATGTCAAAATCTTGGGTTAACTCCCTCAGTAAATCTCTAAATCCTTTCCAGTCTACTACCTCTGGCCAGGAAGTCGAAACTGAAATATTAACCAACTAAAATGATCTTCATACTTTGGTCAATTTTGCAGAGCAAAAAATCTAAATAAATAAATAAATAAATAGATCTTCAATGTGTATCAAGGATGTCCTACTTGGGCCTCACTCTCCCAAAGAAAGCCTATTTTCTTCCATTTAACAAAGGAAAATTTTCAGTTAAACAAGCCTAATGAAGATGTCGCAACCAGGCCAAGAGGGGTGGTTCATGCCTGTAATCCCTGCAGTTTGGGAGGTCAAGGCAGGCTGATTACTTGAGGCAAGAGTTTGAGACCAGTCTGGCCAACATGGTGAAACCCGATCCCTACTAAAAACCCAAATATTAGCCGGGCATGGTGGCGGGCACCTGTAATCCCAGCTACTCAGGAGGCTGAGGCAGGAGAATGGCTTGAACCCGGGAGGCAGAGGTTCCAGTGAGCTGAGATCCTGCCACTGCAGTCCTGCCTGGGCAACAGAGCAAGACTCCCTCTCAAAAAAATTTTTTTTAAATGTTGCAACCAATTTTTCCTCCTCATATTTATAGATGTTTATCATGGTTTTTCTTAAGTTTCTTTTTTTTTTTTTTTTTGGGGCGGGGGGGACGGAGTCTTGCTCTGTCACCTAGGCTAGAGTGCAGTGGTGCGATCTCAGCTCACTGCAAGCTCCGCCTCCCGGGTTCATGTCATTCTCCTGCCTCAGCCTCCCAAGTAGCTGGGACTACAGGCGCTGGCCACCACGCCCAGATAATTTTTTTGTATTTTTTTAATAGAGACGGGGTTTCACCATATTAGCCAGGATGGTCTCGATCTCCTAACCTCGTGATCCGCCCGCCTCGGCCTCTCAAAGTGCTGGAATTACAGGCGTGACCCATGGTGCCCGGCCAGTTTTTCTTAAGTTTTTTAAACCACCTTTTCCAAACCTCAAAACAAGCATCTATAATTATGGGCAATTATTCTCCTGGCTCCATAAACAATTTTATTTTTCCTTCTCCAACTTTCTAATCCTCTTATGAAGCTGGCCATTCTTCTCCTGACACCAAACAACAAAAAAAGAAACAAGTAACTGCAGGTTACTTCTTTTGTTTTAACAAATAAATAAACTAGCTTAAATGAATAGTGGTCTTGGATCACGTAAGAATGTCAAAATAAATGATTTAAAGACTTTAAATATTGTCGGAGGGGGGAGGTGGTGCTGGTAAATAAGGGTCAAATTCTGCCTTAAGAAATTACTTTTTTCAGATCTATAAAATCCTACCAACTCAGAATCCTGATTATAGATTATCATCTCCTACTCAATACTTACCAAATCTACAGTGATATAAGAATCTCACTAAAAATTAAAAATAATTAAAAGGAGTTAAGATTTAAGACATAACCAAAAACCAGACCCTCTACAAAGCTGCTGACCACATGGTTCATGCTTGTATACACATAGACAGACTAAGAACAAACCCTACACTTCTGAGTGAGAAAAAAAAACTGAACAATGTAAATCTATTCTTTCTTTTTTTTTTTTTTTTTTTTTTGAGACGGAGTCTCGCTCTGTAGCCCAGGCTGGAGTGCAGTGGCCGGATCTCAGCTCACTGCAGGCTCCGCCTCCCGGGTTCACGCCATTCTCTGGCCTCAGCCTCCCGAGTAGCTGGGACTACAGGCGCCCGCCATCTCGCCCGGCTATTTTTTTGTATTTCTTAGTAGAGACGGGGTTTCACTGTGTTCGCCAGGATGGTCTCGATCTCCTGACCTCGTGATCCGCCCATCTCGGCCTCCCAAAGTGCTGGGATTACAGGCTTGAGCCACCGCGCCCGGCCTAAATCTATTCTTTCATTATAACAATTTCTTTTTCCAGAGACAGGGTCTCACTTTGTCCAAGCTGGTGCGATCTTACCTCACTGGAGCCTCCACCTCCTGGGTTCATGTCATCGTCCCACCTTAGCCTCCCGAGTAGTTGGGATTACTAACGCGGACCACCACAGCTGGGTAATTTATGTGTTTGCTGTAGAGACAGGGTTTTGCCATATTGCACAGACTAGTCTTGAGCTCCTGAGCTCAAGAAATCCACCCGCCTCAGCCTCCTAAAGTGCTAAGATTAAGGCATGAGCCACTGCGCCCAGCCACAAAATTTTTAAATGTCATTCCAAAGAACCATCTATAATGAACTGTGAAATTATGTTAAATACGTATGTTTAGAAGATACAATGTAACTTTCTAGTTTTTATTTCCACCGTAATATAATTAACTTCAACTACAAATAAAATTCTACGTAAATTTCAATCCCAGGATTTTTGTTCTCATTAAAGTTACAAAAATTAGCCGGGCGTGGTGGCTCATGCCTATAATCCCAGCACTTTGGGAGGCCGAGGCAGGTGGATCATCTGAGGTCAGGAGATCAAGACCAGCCTGGTCAACAGAGTGAAACCCCGTCTCTACTAAAAATACAACAATTAGCCAGGTGTGGTGGCAGGGGCCTGTAATCCCAGCTACTTGGGAGGCTGAGACAGGAGAATCGCTTGAACCCAGGAGGCAGAGGTTGCAGTGAGCCGAGATCGCGCCACTGCACTCCAGTCGGGGTGACAAGAGCAAAACTCCGTCGAAGAAAAAAAAAATTTACAAAAGTCATTTAGAAAATGTATGAGACCACACACGATGGCTCATGCCTGTAATCCCAGCACTCTGGGAGGCCAAGGCAGGCGGACTACGAGGTCAGGAGTTCCGAGACCAGCCTGACCAACATGGTGAAACCCTGTCTCTACTAAAAATACAAAACTTAGCTGGGCGTGGTGTCGCACACCTGTAATCCCAGCTACGCAGGAGCCTGAGGCAGGAGAATCGCTTGAACCCAGGAGGTGGAGGTTACAGTGAGCTCATATGGCGCAACTGCACTCCAGCCTGGGTGACATACTGAGACTTGTTTCAAAAAAAAAGAAAAAAAGAAAATGTATACGAAACACAAAGAGCTGGGTGTGGTGGCTCACACCTGTAATCCCGGCACTTTGGGAGGCCGAGGGGGGGGCAGATCACCTGAGGTTGGGAGTTTGAGAACAGCCTGACCAACATGGAGAAACCTCGTCTCTACTAAAAATACAAAATTAGTGGGGCATGGTGGCACATGCATGTAATCCCAGCTACTCGGGAGGATGAGGCAGGAGAATCATTTGAACCCGGGAGGCGAAGGTTGCCATGAGCCAAGATCATGCCATCATACTCCAGCCTGGGCAACAAGCACGAAACTCCGTCTCAAAAAAAGAAAGAAACACAGAGTTGCCGACGTGAAAACTACTCAGTAAGATTTAATAAAAATACTGTAATTGGAAAAAATATTTTTTTCTTTTTTTAGACGGAGTTTCGCTCTTGTCACTCAGGCTGGAGTGTAATGGCTTGATCTCGGCTCACTGCAACGTCCAACTCCAGGGTTCAAGCGATTCTCCTACCTCTGCCTCTCGAGTAGCTGGGATTACAGGTGCCCAGCACCATGCCCGACTAATTTTTGTATTTTTAGTAGAGAAGAGGTTTCACCATGTTGGTCAAGCTGATCTCAAACTCTTGACCTCAGGTGAGCCACCCGCTTCAGCATTCCAAAGTGCTGGGATTACAGGCGTGAGCCACTGCACCCGGCCTTAACTATTTTTCATTAAGGTAATGAAATAAGTTAACTTCTCAATACTTTCTTTCTTTCTTTTTTTCTTTTTGAGACAGGGTCTTGCTCTGCTACCAAGCTAGACTGCAGTGGCATGATCACAGCTCACTGCAGCCTCAACCTCCTAGGCTCAAGCAATCCTCCCTACTCAGTCTCCCAAGCAGCTGGGGCAACAGGTGCATACCACATCCAGCTAATTTTTTATTTTTTTGTAGAGATGGGATCTCACCATTTTGCCCAGACTGATTTTGAAATCCTGAGCTCAAGCAATCAGCCTGTCTCAGCCTCCTAAAGTGCTGTGATTACAGGTGATGGCGTCCGGCCTTCAATATTTTCTTGATAAAAGAGAGGATTTGTTACTAGTCCTAGGTTATTATGAAAAACAGCAATATCATGATTAAAATTTTGTTCCTCCTCCCAGTACTGTGTTCTAATAATTAGATAGGAAATGGGAATGAAAACTTCCAATGCTTTGTTTCCCTAATGTACAAATATTTCTCTTACTACTTCTATAAATAATTGAATAAAATCTTAAATGAACTAAAAGAAATAATGGGACTTTTCACTACACAAAAGATAATTACCTATACAATGAAATGAGATAAAATTCTTAGAGCAAATGTCTTAAAATATGTTATACAATAAGCTTAAATTAATAATACAAAACAGAATGCCCTCACCCCAATAAACTATGGGCAAAACACGACTGGGCAATTCTCAAGAAATACAAGTAATAAAATTCAAAAGTAGGCTGGCACAGTGGCTCACACCTGTAATCCCAACACTTTGGGAGGCCAAGGCGAGTGCATCACGAGATCAAGCATTCAAGACCAGCTTGGCCAACATAGTGAAACCCCATTTCTACTAAAAATACAAAAAATTAGCTGGGAGTTGTGGTGGGCACCTGTAATCCCAGCTACTTAGGAGGCTGAGGCAGGAGAATTGCTTGAACCTGGGACACGAAAGGTTGCAGTAAGCCAAGATTGCGTCACTGTACTCCAGTCTGGGCAACAGTGCAAGACTCAGGTCTCAAAGAAAAAAGAAAAAAAAAAATTCAAAATATTCATTAGTCCTACTAATCAAGTAAAAACTAAGAACTAAAGTACTTTTTTTCAGTTAAGATAAAGATTTTAATATATCGTACATGACAAAGGTTTGATAACACCGGACCTATCGCACATTGCTACTGACATTACAAACTGATGCAGCCTTTTTAGGGAGTGGCATTTCAAAACTTTAATAAAAATACTCTTATTTTTATTATATACTATATTATATATTATATAAAATAAGAGTATAAAATACTCTTATTTTATTATTTCAGGGCTGGGCATGGTGGTTCATGCCTGTAATCCAAAAATTTTGGGAGGCCGAGGCAGGGGACATCACTTGAGGTCAGGTGCCCGGAACCACGCCCAACTAATTTTTGTATTTTTAGTAGAGACGGGGTTTCTCCATGTTGATCAGGCTGGTCTCGAACTCCTGATCTAGGTGATCCACCGGCCTCAGCCTCCCAAAGTGCTGGGATTACAGGCGTGAGCCACCGTGCCCAGCCAAATGCTTATTGGCTACCGTGCCCGGCCACATGCTTATTTTTTTAACCTAATTATCCGGCCTATGGTAATCTGTCCTATAAAAATAACCAAAATATGAAAAGGGCTTTATCTACAAAACGGTCAGCCAGAGCATTACACATAGTAGCAAAAGGCAGTAGGGTGAGAAAGGGGATAGAAGAAAAGGGGAGATAGGTGTATGGTTATATAAATGATAGTGTCGTTACTCAGTTTTTTGTCGTTGTTTTTGAGACAGTCTCACTCTGTCGCCCAGGCTAGAATGCAATGGTGTGGTCTTGGCTCACTACAACCTCCACCTCCTGGATTCAAGTGATTCTCCTGCCTCAGCCTCCCCAGTAACTGAGAATACAGGCGCATGCCACCACACCTGGCTAATTTTTGTATTTTTAGTACAGATGAGGTTTCACTATGTTGGCCAAGCTGGTCTCAAACTCCTGACCTTGAGATACGCCTGCCTCAGCCCTCAAAGTGCTGGGATTACAGTCGTGAGCGACAGCGCCCAGCCCTGTTTTACTTAATGGAAACTTAAGCACCCTTCAAAATGTTATAAAGATTAACAATATGGAAATTTTCTTTTACATGTTACAAGGGAAAGTAGGCTACAAAATTCTACATGTACGTAAGTAGTATCACAAAAACAAACTGTATATGAAAAAAGTTTGAAACAGAATAGATCAGGCTGGGCATGGTAGCTCATGTCTATAATGCCAGCACTTTGAGAGGCCAAGGTGGGAGGATCACTTGAGCTTAGGAGTTGGAGACCAGTCTGGGCTACATAGTGAAATGACTGTCCCTACAGAAAAAGATTTGTTTTTAATTAAAAAAAAAAAAAAAAAAGACTGGGCTTGGTGGCTCATGTCTGTAATCCCAGCATTTTCGGAGGCTGAGGCGGGCGGATCACAAGGTCAGAAGTTTGAGACCAGCCTGGCCAACATGGTGAAAGTCCGTCTCTACTAAAAATACAAAAAATTAGCCAGACATGATGGCAGGCGCCTGTAATCCCAGCTATTCAGGAGGCTGAGGCAGAATTGCTTGAACTCGGGAGGCAGAGGCTGCAGTGAGCCGAGATCATGCCACTGTGCTCCAGTCTGGGCAACAGAGCAAGACTCTGTCCCAAAAAATAAAAAAGAAAGAAAACAATTACATTTATAACAACATCAAAAACAATGTAATACTTAGGAATCAATTTAACAAAAAAGTACAAGACCTGTGCATTGAAAATTATAAAATATTACAAAGAAGATCAGAAGTTATACCTCATTTGATACTTAACCACATGCAATAAAATCATTAGTTCCAGTTTTATAGTTGTTGTCAAAGTTGTTTTTCTAACACGGGCACAATGTTATACCTCTGTTTAACAACTTCAATGGCTCCCTGTTGTCTACAGTCAATATTCAAAATGCCCAATTTACTTTCCCTTCCTCATTTCCTGCCATACTGGACTGTGTAGTCTCTTACAAAGCAAAGGTGAGGGTCAGACACACCTGGATTCAAATCCTGACTCAATCACATACAAGCTATATAAAAATTAATCCTTCATTTGTAAAACATACTAATGATTCAACCCCATGTGATTAGCAATTATCAAAACAGGTAACTTCTGGTAAGCACTGGTAGTGCCTAACACATAATAGCCCTGTACTAGTTTCTCCCTCCCCCTTTTCTCTTCAGTAAAGTCTGTTTTCATTTGTAAAGACTCAACACAGATGTCTTCTTTCTTCAGTTCCTCTGGGATGAGTCCCTTCCTTCTCTAAGCCTCCTCAGCACGTTCTGAAATCTATTGTAAAATGTGTCATTTGCATTACAGTGTGCACTGAGTTATTAGAAATTGAGGATAGGGATCTTGCCTTGTTTTGGTCTCTCCAGTGTGTAACACACAGCAGATTCTCAGTATTTGATTTCACCTAACATCCTCCTTGGGTGATTAACAGAGAACAAATAGGAAAAGCAAATCTGACTAAGAATAAACCATGCTTTAGGAATGCACTTTGAAAGGAAGAGATTTTAAGTTACCTATAATCTAACACCCACGCGGATCTGTGATGAACACATAACATGAGCAAGAAATGAACCTTTGTTGACTGATGCCACTAAGAATTGGGATTCTTTGTCACCACAACATAGTCTATATATTCTGATATACACATTAAAGCAGTTTAGTATTTCTCTACATCATCCCTATCTCCAGTGTTTAGAATGTTCTGCACAAAGTGGGAACTTTTGCACAGCAAAAGAAATTATCAACAGAGTAAACAGATAACCTAAGTAAACGGGAGAAAATATCTGCAAACTATGCATTCAACAAAGGCCTGGCCTGGTGCAGTGGCTCACACTTGTAATCCCAGCACTTTGGGAGGCCGAGGCAGGCGGATCACAAGATTAGGAGATCGAGACCATCCTGGCCAACATGGGTGAACCACCATCTCTACTAAAAATACAAAAATTAGCTGGGTGCGGTGGTGCACGCCTGTAGTCCCAGCTACTCGGGAGGCTGAGGCAGAAGAATCACTTGAACCCGGGAGGCAGAGGTTGCAGTGAGCCGAGATCGCACCACTGCACTCCAGCCTGGCGAAAGAGTGAGACTCCATCTAAAAAAAATAAAAAATAAATAAAAATAAATTTTAAAAACAGGCCTAATATACAGAATCTATAAGGAACTTAAATCAACAAGCAAAAAACAACCCCATTTAAAAAATGGGCAAAGGGCATGAACAGACACTTCTCAAAAGAAGACATACATGTGGCCAACATGCCTCTGAAAAAATGCTCAACATCACTTATCATTAGAGAAATGCAAATCAAAACCACAATGAAATACCATCTCACAAGTCAGAATGGCTATGATTAAAAAGTAAAAAAAAAAACATGTTAGCAAAGTTGTAGAGAAAAGGGAAGGCTTATACACTGCTAGTGGGAATGTTAATTAGTTCAGCCACTGTCAAAAGCACTTTGGGGATTTTCTCAAAGAACTGAGAACTACCATTCAATCCAGGAATCCAATTACTGGGTATACACCCAAATTAATAGAAATTGTTCTACCATAAAGACACACATACACATATGTTCATCACAGGACTTTGCACAATAGCAAAGACATGGAATCAACCTAAATGCCCATCAACAGTGGACTGGATAAAGAAAACACGGTACATATACAAGATAGAATACTGTGCAGCCATAAAAAAAGAATGAAATTATCCTTTGCACAGCATGGATGCAGCTGGAGGCTATTATTTGTAAGCGAATTAATTAACAGAAAACCAAATACTGTGTGTTCTGACTTCCAAGTGGGAGCTAAACACTAAGTACAGGTGGACACAAAGGGGACCAAGAGACACCAGGGCTTACTCGAGGTGGAGGCTGGGAGGAAGGTGAGGATCCAAAAACTACCTACTGGGTACTCTGCTCACTATCTGAGTGACAAAATCATTTGTGCACTAAGCCTCAGCGACACACAATGTGCCCATGTCAACAAATCTGTGCATGTAACCCCTGAACCTAAAATAAAAGCTGGAAGGAAAAAAAAGAAGTGGGAACTCAGGTTTACTAGAAAACTTTAAAATATGGAATGAATGTCGGACATTCTTAAAGAGAATAGTCAAAGGTTAGCAGAATAAACAAATGTTTTCAATGAAAAGATTACAAAAGTTGAGGTAACCACATTTTTAAAAATCACAGCATTAGCATATAAATGGCAGCATGCTTTTACTCTCCTCTTCACCCAAAATAAATACTTCTACTACTTCCTCACCATGCTGAGGTCAAAAACTGGGGGCTTAGGGCTGGGCACAGTGGCTCACGCCTGTAATCACAGCACTTTGGGAGGACAAGGCAAGTGGATCACCTGAGGTCAGTATTTCGAGACCAGCCTGGCCAACACATCGAAACCCCATCTCTACTAGAAAAAAAATACAAAAATTAGCCAGGCGTGGTGGCAGATGCCTGTAATCACAGCTGCTAGGGAGGCAGAGGCACGAGAATCGCTTGAACCTGGGACGCGGAGGTTGCAGAGAGCCTAGATTGCATCACTGCACTCCAGCCATTTTAGAGCAAGACTCTGTCTCAAAAAAAAAAAAAAAGAAAGAAAGAAAGAAAACCCTAGGGGCTCAGGATTCAACAAAACATTGTTGAAAGCAGTCACTACCAATCAACTGGGCCTCAATATGAAATTACCTACCATCGCAAGAACTTCAGTATCATGAGTCTCACACGTGAGAAAATTAGGCCTACAGTGTGATAAAGCAATTGCTCAAAGTGGTAAGGACTATTTACTGGCTACTTCTGTAATATTTATTCCCACCATCAGTAACCAGACTTTGAACCTATTCTAGGTAGCAAGGTACTCATCTAAAAAAAACTACATTCCCCACTGGACGCAGTGGCTCACGCCTGTAATCCCAGCACTTTGAGAGGCTGAAGCAGGCAGATCATGAGGTCAGGAGATCAAGACCATCCTGGCTAACACGGTGAAACCCTGTCTCTAATAAAAATACAAAAAAGCTGGGCGTGGTGGCAGCCTCCTGTAATCCCAGCTACTCGGGAGGCTGAGGCAGGAGAATGGCGTGAACCTGGGAGGCGGAGCTTGCGGTGAGCCGAGATCATGCCACAACATTCCAGCCTGGGAGACAGAGTGAGACTCCGTCTAAAAAAAAAGAAAAGAAAAAAAAAAAACTACATTCCCAACCAGATGTGGTAGCTCACGCCTGTAATTCCAAAATGTTGGGAGGCCAAGGCGGGTGGATTGCCGGAGGTTAGGAGTTCGTACCAGCCTGACCAACATGGTGAAACCCTGTCTCTACTAAAAATACAAAAATTAGCCAGGCGTGGTGATGCATGCCTGTCATCCCAGCTACTTGGGAGACTGAGGCAGGAGAATTGCTTGAATCTGGCAGGCGGATGTTGCAGTGAGCCGAGATTGCGCCACGGCACTCCAGCCTGCATGACAGAGCGAGACACTGTCTCAAAAAAACAAAAACAAAAACAAACAAACAAAAAAACTACATTCCCAGCCTCCTTTGCAGCTACAGGTGGCCATGTGAACTCTGTGATAGTTCTAGCCAATTATACGTAAGTGAAACTGTGTGCCCTTGGACTCCTTTCTCTATTTTGCTTCATGGGACATGCATATAACGTAACTGGGACTTTAGTAGCCATCAAGGAATCTTAGGGCAAAGGCCACACCCTAGAAATGTCTGAGAAGTGAGATAAAGGGAGACGCCCCTGATGACTTTGCAGTGCAAAGGGACAATACCAGCCTCAATACCTACACTCCAGACTTTGAAGTGAAACAGAAATAAACACTCCTGTTCAAGTCATTATTATTACGGGGTTTTCAATCACATAAAGACGAACCTAGTCCTTACTGACATACCCAGCTGTCAAGAATTGGCTCAGAAATAGAAATCAGTTCTTCTGTCAAGAGTCCAGGATGCTCAAATATATAAAGATCTCCGCACAAGTCAAAATAAAAAAAAGGTAAAATTATATCCTTTTTAGGGTTATTTGTAATTCTTTTATCTTTCTATTCTGTATGATCTAACTATAGCCCAATCTACACTGTGACAATTCCATTTTTAAAGACTATTTAAACTCCTCAATAATAAAAATCTATCAGCCGGGAGCGGTGGCTCATGCCTGTAATCCCAGCACTTTGGGAGGCCAAGGTGCACGAATCACCTGAGGTCGGGAGTTCGGGACCAGCCTGACCAACATGGAGAAACCCTGTCTCTACTAAAAAATGCAAAATTAGCTGGGCGTGGTGGCACATGCCTGTAATCCCAGCTACTAGGGAGGCTGAGGCAGGAGAATCTCTTGAACCCAGAAGGCAGAGGATGCAGTGAGCCAAGATCGCACCATTGCATTCCAGCCTGGGCAACAAGAGCGAAACTCTGTCTCAAAAAAAATAAAAAATAAAAACCTATCTCTATTTCCAAGTACTTTAGAAAAATAAAGGGCAAGGTTAAGGAGCAACTTCATTTAACTACTTCAGTAAAAGAGGTCAGAAAATAAAGATTTTTATCACTTGTATCCCGAATACTTTTTTTTTTTTTTTCTGAGACCGGGTCTTGTTCTGTCACCCAGGCTGGTTGGGGTGCAGTGGCAGGATCATAGCTCACTGCAGCCTCCAAGTCCTCTGCTCAAGTGATCCTCCCACCTCAACCTCCTGAGTAGCTGGGACTATAGGCATTTGCTACCACACCCAGCTCCAAATACTCTTTGTTCTTAGAGTCCCTTAATTCAGAAAACCATCTGCTTCCAGCAAAACAGATTAAAACAACCCGCATTTTACTTATTTATGATTTTGTAAACTGGGCTGAGCTTAGCTACGTGGTTCCTGTTAATCTTTTGTGTGTATGTGAGAGAGAGAAATGAAGCTTCGCTCTGTCGCCCAGGCTGGAGTGCAGTGGCACGATAATGGCTCACTGCAGCCTCGACCACCTGGGCTCGACCAATCCTCCCACCTCAGTCTCCTGAGTAGCTAGGACTACAGGGACATGCCACCACACCAAGCTTATTTCTGTATTTTTTGTAGAGACGGTGTTTTGCTATATTGCCCAGGCTGGTCTTGAACTCCTGGGCTCAGGTGTTCCACCTGCCTTGGCCTCCCAGAGTGCTGGGACTGCACAGTAATAAGCCACCATGCCGGCCCCTTCGCTAATCTTACTAATCACTTGTGTGTCTATATGCAACAGGCAAGTCAACTAAGAGCTGAAGGCAGCAAAGACACTGGATAGTTAGGCCTCCTTCTTTCCATATAGTCTTGGAATCTCTTCCTCTCCAGCAAGACATCAACTCTCCAGCAAGGTATGACGGCTTCTTGCATGGCAGCAACTCAGAGTTCCCAAGAGTACAAAAGTACAGAGTTCCCAAGAAGCTGCCTGACATGCTCAAGGGTTGTACCCAAAAATAGCAGAGTGTCATTTTTGCTATGTTCTACTGATTAAAGTGAGTCACAAGGCTAGGCAAGATACAAAGGGAGGTGACTATACAATAGCATGAATACCAGCAGGCATGGTTCACTATGGGTCACCAATACAGTAGACTACCATCTCCTCCTTCTATCTACTGTACAAGTAACACCTTAATATATGACTTCTAGCATTCCATAATCTCTCTGGGGCTCAGTTATCTATAAAATGAGGGGTTACACTCAATCTTCTTGAATTCTCATCTATTAATAGTTTTAATATTCTACAACTCTGTAAGGTGAAAGTCTAATGTAAGAAAAACCTAGGGCCAGGCACAGTGGCTCACACCTGTAATCCCTGCACTTTGGAAGGCCAAGGCGGGTGGATCACCTGAGGTCAGGAGTTCGAGACCAGCCTGGCCAACATGGTGAAACCCCATTTCTATTAAAAATACAAAAATTAGCCGGACATGGTGGTGGGGTGCCTGTAATCTTAGCTACTCGGGAGGCTGAGGAAGGAGAATCGCTTGAACCCGGGAGGCTGAGGAGGCAGTAAGCCGAGATCGTGCCACTGCACTTCAGCCTGGGCGACAAGAGCAAAATTCCAAACAAAAACTTGGCCATACTAACCAAACACTTCAACTATGGTAGAACAATCCAATGATGAGAACTTTAAGGTAAAAAATATGGTTATGTTTCATTTTGTCATTTTATATTCAACTATGTGTTTATTCCAAATGTGGTACATATGATTAGAATCCCAAAGATCAGGAAATCAAGGAAATTCCTTTTTGCTAGGCTCCACTAAAAGAACAAAACCACACAGACTTCACTGAGACCATCAAGTATGCTGCTTCTAATGTAAATCGATTACAATAAGGTGTAAAGATTTAAAGTGACCAAAGACAAAAGATGTAAGAAATCATTTTAAAACCACCTAAAATAAGTCTCACTGAGGTAGGCCTACTAATAAAACCCTAGCCAGCAGAGTTATAACATGTAAAAATCTACTCTAACAACATTTAAAGGTTTGAGCAATAAAAAATTTGGGGGCCGGGCACAGTGGCTCATGCCTGTAATCCCAGCACTTCGGGAGGCCAAAGCAGGTGGATCATGAGGTGAGGTCAGGCGATCGAGACCATCCTGGCTAACACAGTGAAACCCCATCTCTACTAAAAATACAAAAAATTAGTCGGGCGTGGTGGCAGGCGCCTGTAGTCCCAGCCACTTGGGAGGCTAAGGCAGGAAAATGGCGTGAACCTGGGAGGCGGAGCTTGCAGTGAGCTGAGATCATGCCACTGCACTCCAGCCTGGACAACAGAGCGAGACTCTGTCTCAAAAAACAAAAACAAAAAAATTGGAATAATATTACTACATATACAACTCCTAGGGAATTGCTTTGGTTGTTTTTCGTGTATTGCTCATAATGAAAAACACTGCATAGAGATTTCTGTTGACCTAGCTTTTTAAAAATGTTTCTTCTTTTTCTCTTTATTGGGGACATCTGCACACAAAGAAAATCTTTGCCACCCCACTATCCCCGCCTCCGATAACAACTGCATTATTTTACGTCATAGTTTTTTTTTTTTTTTTTGGAGATAGGGTCTTGCTCTGTCACCCAGTCTGGAGTGCAGTGGCATGATCACGGCTCACTGTAGCCTCCAACTCCTGGGCTCAAGCAATCCTCCCATCTCAGCCTCCCAAGTAACTGGAACTACAAGTACATACCACCACATCCAGCTATTTTTAATTTTTTGTAGAGATGGGGGGGTCTCACTACGTTGCCCAGGCTGGTCTCAAACTCCTAGACTTAAGCAATCCTCCCACCTTTGCTTCCCAAAGCACTGGCATTACAGGTGTGAGCCAACATACCCAGCCTTATATCATGGCACTTTTAGAGTGAATTTGGTTTCTAATCACTTCTGTCTCTAAATAGTTGATAATAGGCAACTGGTTGATGATTGATGATTACTGGCAATGATAGTAACAACAGTAGTTAAATCCTTACAATAGCACCTCTTAATGGGACTTAGTCTATGCCAGAAACTGTTCTAAATTCTACACATATATAAATTCACAACAATGCTAAATTAGGTGTATTATTATGTCCTCTCTACAGGTGAGGCAACCATGGCACAAAAAAATTTAAATAACTTGCCCAAGGTCAAACAGCTAATATGTAGTACAACCTAGACCTGAATCCAGAAGGTCTTAGCTCTATTATCAGTGATGTCCACAGAATTTGGTTTTCTCATTTGTCAAATGATTTACTTTTTTTGAACTATTAGTTTTTTTTATTTTTATTTTATTTTATTTAATTAATTATTTTTTGAGACAGAGTCTCGCTCTTTCGCCCAGGCTGGAGTGCAGTGGCCGGATCTCAGCTCACTGCAAGCTCCACCTCCCGGGCTTACACCATTCTCCTGCCTCAGCCACCCGAGGCTTTTTTTTTTTTAATGCACAGATGTATATTGAAAGAATATACTCCCCAGAGTTTTTCGGTTTTTTTTTTTTTGAGACACAGTCTCACTCTGTCGCCCAGGCTGGAGTGCAACGGCACAATTTCAGCTCACTGCAAACGCTGCCGCCCAGGTTCAAGCAATTCTCCTGCCTCAGCCTCCCGAGTGGCTGGGATTACAGGCACCTGCCACCATGACCGGCTAATTTTTCTAGTTTTAGTAGACATTGGGTTTCACCATCTTGGCCCGGCTGGTCTTGAACTCCTGACCTCGTGACTCACCCTCCTTGACCTCCCAAAGTGCTGGGCTTACAGGCGTGAGCCACCGCGCCAGGCCCCCAGAGTATTAATATTATGTATCCTTCCCAATATTTTTGTATGCACAAAATACATGCACAGTTCGGCTTTACGTGCTTTTCACAAAATAAAGTTACTACTAAACTTACTGCTTTAAACTTTCGGAAAGGTTTTTCTCTAATTCAACAATATATCATAGACATTCTCCCACTTCAGGGTCCACAGATCTATCTCTCTGTCTTGATTTCAAACTGCATGGTAGTCCATTAATGGGTATTTTCTTGTTGCCAACTTTTCTCTACTACTAATACTGCTGCCATGAGCATCTCTGTATGCGTATGTTGTCCACTTGTAATGAGAATATATTCTGATTTCCTTTCTTGTTTTTCTGGGTATAATTGGTCCCCCATCTCCTAAGGGCAACAAAGCATCCTAATCCTTTACTATTTCCCATACCCCATATTCTCAGTGACTACATGTTAAGTAACATCTTTAAATACTTACCCTAATCGATTACTCAACTCCAGTCCTACTTCCACAAATGCAATCGATCTGGATGCCTGCTACAACATCTATGCCAGAAACTTCCGAATTCCTCCTTTGCAGGGACTGGGATCTTCCTCCCCATTCACACTACCAACATTCTACGCTTTGGCTTGATCACTCATACTACTATTGTAACAGCCTATTATCTCTGCCTCCAGGTAACTCCTGCCTCCATATTATTACCAGAGTGTTTTTTTTTAATAATAGTCATCATTAAATCGCCAAGTACTTGAGTGCCTACATTCAAATGCATAAAATGCTAAACAGAATACAAAGAAATTTAGTAAGGTTCCTATCCTCAAGAATACTGTAAATACCTACTTTGAAAACTTTCATTTAAAAAATAAAATAATCGGGCATAAAGCAGAGATTGAGACCTGTAGTCCCCTGGTGGTCCATGGATTAAACCTAGTCTAAAAGGTGTAGTCACAAATACTGTTTTAGATTCTAATTCATGAAAAATATCTAAAATCCAAGTTTAAAAATCATAAAAAGGGCTGGGCACAGTGGCTCACGCCTGTAATCCCAGCACTTCAGGAGGCCAAGGCGGGTGGATCACCTGAGGTCAGGAGTTCGAGACCAGCCTGGCCAACATGGTGAAACCTCGTCTCTACTAAAACTACAAAAAAAAAAAAAACTAGCCGGGCATGGTGGTGGGCGCCTGTAATCCCAGCTACTCGGGAGGCTGAGGAAGGAGAATTGCTCGTACCCAGGAGGAAGAGGTTGCAGTGAGCCGAGATCGCACCATTGCCCTCTAACCTGGGCAACAAGAGTAAAACTCCATCTCAAAAAAGAAAAAAAAAAATCATAAAAATCCAAGTTTCCATCCACCCTCTTGAAAAATCTAGAAACAGCATCTCAAATAGCAACCATCAGCCAGAATTCTGTATCAGTTTCACCTTAAGCAGAGCATAAGAACTCCTAGACTTCCCCAAGGCTGTTTTTATTTCCCATTTTCTCCCCAACCCAAGGTCTAAAGTGTCAGTTGTCATTCAGATTCTTAGAAGCAGCCTACTATTCATTTAAATTGCTTAGCTGCTCCCTGTAAGCAGTTTATAACTCCTGGACTACCAGATAAAGCCCTAACTCATGAGTCTGGCATTCAAGAACTATCACAGCTTGGCCTCACCACTACACGCAGCCTCTGTTCTAGTCAGTCACACACCACCCCACCTTTTACACCTCCTTCCCTCAATAATTTCATTCACATTGCTCCCTCACACACTTATTCTCTTGTCATTCTACTTAGCTAAATCCCACCAATCCTTCAAGGTCTAATTCAAATACTACTTCCTCCAAATCTTTGAGCACCCCTCTAGGCCACAATGAATCTTCCAGGGTTGACTGTTCATCCCAGGACATACTTTGCACTTTGTAGCTCTTTAAATAACATGTACCAAATGAAAGACCTAAAAAGTTACAGAAAAGTATAGAAAACTTAAGACTTGCTAAACAATTTTTACATTTGTGGATCATATGTAGTTACTGCCATCACAAAATTAACAACAGAAACAAAGTGAAACAATTTTCCTACCTTTTACATGAGGCTTTTTCTAGAATATTACAAAGTGCAAAAAGAGCTGTGTCATTTCTGTTTCTCTTAACTTGTGCTCTTAAGTCCCTCAAATTCTGCAAATAAAGGGATCCACACTTCCAGTTATAAATTCAAGATTGGTCTATTACTTTTTCTTTTTTCTTTTTGAGACAGGGTCTCACTCTGTCACCCAGGCTGGTGTGCAATAGCGCAATCTCAGCTCACTGAAACCTACGCCTCCTGGGTTCAAGCGATTCTCCTGCCTCAGCCTCCCGAGTCACTGGGACTATAGGTGCCCACACCACACACGGCTAATTTTTGTATTTTTAGTAGAGACAAGGTTTCGCCATATTGGCCAGGCTGGTCTCGAACTCCTGACCTTGTGATCCACTGGCCTCAGCCTCCCAAAGTGCTAGGATTACAGGTGTGAGCTACCACGCCCGGCCTTTCTATTACATTTTTACAGATAACCACCAGCTTACATCTATAGGCAATGGCCATAATAAAAAAAGAAATCATCTCAGCCAGGTGTGGTGGCTCATGTCTGTAATCCCAGCACTTTGGGAGGCCGAGGCGAGCAGATTACCTGAGGTCAGGAGTTCGAGACCAGCCTGGCCAACATGGTGAAACCCCCATCTCTATATTATAAACACAAAAATTAGCTGGGTGTAGTGGCATGCAACTGTAATCCCAGCTTTTTAGCAGGCTGAGCCAGAAGAATCGCTTGAACCTGGAGAGTGGCGGCTGCAGTGTGCCAGGATCACATCACCACACTCCAGCCTGGGCAAGAGAGTGAGACTCCGTCTCAAAAAAAAAAAAAAAAAAAAAAAAACCTCTATTCTACTTCATAACTTTTCCAACTTATCCTGCCAAAAAGTTCTCAAAATAACCACTGTAACACAAACATGATAAAGAAAATATTTAAAGAGAAAAGGAAGAGATTAATCAGCTTTCTGAAATTAAAAGATAAAAATGGACCAGAACAATATACAAATAAAAAAAGTAAAGGCAAACACAAACTCACACACTGACTGGCAAGTTTATTCCATGGCAGCTAAAAATTGTTTGGCCCAGACATCTCACAGATTAAAAACTAAATCACAACCTAGCGAGGGTATCTTAACACGTCCGCACCAGGCAAGAGCGCAGAGAGACCATCTAACATTCCTATTTATTTATTCAGAGAGTCTTGCTCTGTCACCTGACTAGAACGTAGTGGCGCGATCTCGGTTCACTGCAGCCTCAACATCCAAGCCTCACACAATCCTCTCTCAGCTCAGTCTCCATAGTAGTTGGGACTACAGGTACCTACCACCACACCCAGCTGATTTTTTGTAGAGACAAAGCCTCACTTTGTTGCCCAGGCTGGTCTCAAACTCCTTTTAAATAAGGATCAAGTGAGCCTCCTGACTCAGTATCCCCAAAGTGCTGGGATTACATGTATCAGCCACCAGACCCATCCTTAATGTCCTTTATAACTGAAAACTGACCAATTTTCACCTTGGAAGGTCAATGAAGTTTCACAAAGCCCCTCCGTCATGAATTTAAAGTGACTTAAGTTTACAAAGTTGAACAACCACTATCTACCCAGAGAAACCTGACTGTGGTCTGGGAAATTTTGCAGTTTTGCGGAACAAATGAGAGGAAGCAGTGTGGATTGTCACTCGGGAAATTGACAACAAATCTGGCATTATGGAATTAACTGAAATAATAGGAAAATGTAATAAATCGCAAGTTTCAGAACGGGAAAACAAATTGTGATACTTTTAAATTTCCATGGAAATTCATGTTTATCAAGTTTACATAGTAGTAACCAGTACGTTTTATATGAATTTGTATAATAGACTAAAAACAACATCTTCTCAAATATTAGAAATTCCCTGGGCCAGGTGCAGTGCGCCCGTAACCCCAGCACTTTGGGAGGCCAAGGCAGGCAGATCACAAGGCACAAGGTCAATAGATTTAGACCATCCTGGCTAACACGGTGAAACCCCGTCTCTACTAAAAATACAAAAATCAGCCAGGCATAGTGGTATGCACCTGTAGTCCCAGCTACTCCAGCTACTCAGGAGGCTGAGACAGGAGAATCACTTGAACCTGGGAGGCGGAAGCTGCAGTGAGCTGAGATCACACCACTGCACTCCAGCCTGGGCGACAGAGCGAGACTCGTCAAAAAAAAAAAAAAAAAAAAAAAAAAAAAAAACACCAGGTTCTTATTCATGGGCATTTCAGGTCAGGTTAAAGAACAACCTCCTAACAGGTAAGAGAGGGTAGCAATCCTGAACCAGCTTTTCAACTGAATTAAAACATTTCAGTGCCTACTGAGTCCCAAAGACCAATAGGTATCAAAAATTTTACCAAATCTCTTGGACAATAAATTAAGAATTGCTGTCATAGGCCAGGCGCGGTGGCTCAAGCCTGTAATCCCAGCACTTTGGGAGGCTGAGACGGGCGGATCACTAGGTCAGGAGATCGAGACCATCCTGGCTAACACGGTGAAACCCCGTCTCTACTAAAAAATACAAAAATTAGCCGGGCGAGGTGGCGGGCGCCTGTAGTCCCAGCTACTCAGGAGGCTGAGGCAGGAGAATGGCCTAAACCTGGGAGGCGGAGCTTGCAGTGAGCTGAGATCCGGCCACTACACTCCAGCCTGGGGACAGAGCGAGACTCCGTCTCAAAAAAAAAAAAAAAAAATTGCTGTCATAAAAATTACAAATTTGCATTATCTCAAAAAGCATGAATAATAGTGTTCTCTCTCAACTATAAACTTGTTTTATTAAACGATATATATTGTAATGCAGTACAGTTTTCTATCACTTATTTCAAATTCACAGCTATGAAAATGAGAAATTTTGTTGGGGGAAGGGCATTACAAATACGGAGTAGCAACCTAGCCATTTTTGCTGGTCCTTGTAATGGCAATCACTGGTTGTGCCTAATTTTTCTACAATAATAACGCTTAAGGTGGCTCTCTAATAATAGCAATTGCCCTCTGAAAAGAAAGTGGTTCAGGGTATAAAGAGTTTACTCAAAAAGGGCCAAGGATAGTGCTTCAGAAATCCTATCCCTACCACCTGCTGCTTCTGTACACCCACCCCTATCCCCCACACCCACACCATTTCTAACATCAATTTTCATGAACTGGTAAGAAACATAGTACAGTAGACTGTTTCTTTGGCTTCCCAACTTGGTAATGTGAATTTACGGTGTAAAGATGGAAAAAATAAAATATTCAGAAAAATTTTTTAACATTAACACAAAAATAATCAGATCTTTAATGCGTGCATATTCTGACAGAGGCTTGCTAATGGTTAAGACCTATGCCTCTGATAAAAATTATGAACTACTCCAAATTATCAAATAATTTGATATTCTTTACAGTTAAGGGGAACTTTCAAATGAATGTAAATTTCACTGTGCCATCTGACATTTGTACAACAGAAAATCTCTATGTACTTACCTTTCCAACTCTAAGATTAATAGCTTCAGTTCAAATTTCTTGATTTTAGGTAGTAAACAAAATTTTAAAGTATTTATAGTTAATGTAAAAGCAGTAACTACACAGCTATGCTTTTAATTCACGATAAAACACACAAAAACAATCTAGCTAACACTGTAAGACAAGAAAATGCTTTATTTATTTACCTAATTATTAAAATTTTAAACTTGAGGAAAGTGTAATTGGTGGTGCATGTTTTTTTAAGCCAAAGATAAATACACAAATCCACTTTAGTGTCAAAAGGCATCTTCTCAGCCGGGTGCTGTGGCTCACGCCTGTAATCCTGGCACTTTGGGAGGCCAAGCCGGGTGGATTACCTGAGGTTGGGGGTTCAAGACCAGCCTGGCCAACATGATGAAACCCTGTCTCTACTAAAAATACAAAAAATTAGCCAGGTGCAATGGTGCTTGCCTGTACTCCCAGCTACTCTGGAGGCTGAGGCAGGAGAATCACTTGAATCCAGGAGGTGGAGGTTGTGGTGAGCCTAGATCATAACACTGCACTCCAGCCTGGGCTACAGAGCAAGACTTCATGGCGGGGGTGGGGGGGGGCGGGAAGGACATCTTCTCTACTTAATGTAACTCACTAAGTTAATGAACATCTAAGTAACGTTAACAACTTAAAATACCTCTATGGTATTTAGCAAAGAAGATTAATTTTCATTTCTCAGGTGAATTATTTGCAATTTCACATAATTTCACTCATTACAAACCTAATTTACACTGGTTACACATAAGTTTCACTTTCAGAGTCTTTACTACTCAACTACAGGGTCTTTTCTGCATGGATTCTTAGACAGTATAGAGATAGACAATTGAAAAACCTTCTCTTTGCTTTCCAACTCACTTGTTAGTTTCCATTTACGTTTCTAAATACAACTGGAGATTCCATTCCCTTCAAAAGACACAATTTCAAAAAAAAAAGCTCTAAAAAGTTTAGACCTGTCAAATTTACCAGTAGACTTTACTTTCCTACAAAGAATGCAGTACTCGTTTTCAAATCTAAAAGAAAAAGCTCTCTAAAGACTTACATTTGTTCTACATATTTCCAAAAGTTTTGATGTTTCATAGTGTTAGGTTACACTGTCATTCAGCAGAAATTTTTTATTTTCTCCAAAGGCTACCTATTTCTTCATAATATGAGATTAAGAATTAAAATAATAAAGTGGTAATATCCTCATCGTCCAGTGCACCCAGGAGCTGCACTAATACAAATGAGCTCATTTCAAAAGTAGGGTGTGTGTGCGAGTGTGCGCGTGCGTGTGAGTGTGCGCGTGTGCATGAGTATGGGGTGTGGGGTGTGACAACATAGATCTACTCTTTCTAGGGTAAGAATTAAAATGCAAATTTAAAACAATAATCGCAAATTAATGTTCAGTAAGAGATGAATAAATGCTTTTCAAATAGTGAAATGGGAGGCAATCAAGGTAAAACCCCAATATGGCTTGTCCTGAGTTGCTTTAAAGGATGCAAAAGTGGCTTAGACGTCTAAAAATTACTTAAACCTCCACTTCCTTCTCCAAATTTCAGTTAATATAGAGTAAGGGTATTTTATACCTGCCATTATATTACAACGCAAGTGGCATGGTAAATAAGCCCTAACTCTGTATCCCGAAGAAGCTACCGTAATAATGTATACACATCCTGTACTCACTTCCCTCAGGATTATCATAGCTAGGTAAGAGCTAGCAATAAAATATGGAGGCAAGTTGAAGGCCCTGAATCATTTTATAGTAAAAGGACACCCGGGCAAGAAAAGAGCACATTCAAGTCAAGAGCTTAATGGGTTCCCACAACCCACCTCTGCTACGCCTCAGGTTCACGCTATTTTTACTACAAATCACCAAACAACAATATTATTACTAAATGAATGCACCCGAACCTAAGAAACAGCCTATCCATGAACGTGCTGGCTTCCTTCACGTCTCAGCGCACCCTTCCAGTCCCGACAGTTCAATGAAAATATCATATCATGAAATGAGTAAGCACACACGCCATTCTACAACTTCGAGAGACAGTCACAGTTCTTCCACGGCACACACAAGAGCCACAGAAGCCAAGCAGTTCGCTGGCACTAAAACGGGTTTCTTAATTTACAGGCAAAGCCGTCAAATACCCTTCTGTAAGACATTTCTGGTCCTCTAATAAGCTGGTGTCGAGCCCTACTGTATGCTCAAAGGCAGGCGAACCTATTCCCAAGCCCCTTACAGCTAAGACTTACGAGAGAAGCCACATTTACATCTGCACTGTCTCCGAATAAGCGCTCCTGGTATTCTGCCTTACGAGGGGACACTGGCTACGTCTCCAAAACTTGGGCAGGCCGTTCCCCGAAGCTATGGGATCCCACAGAAGTTGTGCTTTCGGAGCCCGGGCGTGCGGTTCTGGGTGTTGGGGGAGGGGGAAGGAAGAAGTCAAATGGCTTCCTAATATATCATCAAAAGAAGAAAACACAGGTTTGGGACCAGGAAAAGTTCCAGGAGCAAGTCGCTGACAAACAAAAGCTGCACTCGCCCGGCCGCTTTCTTCTCGCCCCCAGCCCGCGCCCCGAGACCACCCGGTCCGGGCGTTTTGACAGCTCCGAGAGTTTCCCGAGCGCCGACGGCTCGGCGGTTCGCCCGGAGTCCGTCCGGGGACTACCTGGGCGCGCTCTGGGTTTGTTTTCTCAATGATCCAGCTAGGCCAAGACGCGGCTACGAGAAATTTCTCCAAAAGAAGACTCGCGGAGAAGACCCAGCGAAAAGGCCCGACTGAAAAGTAAAGTGTGCGGAGCCCGGCGCCGGCGGGAGCCCGGGCGGGCGGCGCGGAGCGGGGGAGGCCGGGCGCGGGCGGCTACCGAGGGGCGCGGGGCCGGGGCCGGGAGCCGCCGCCGCCCGCGGGCCCGCCACGCCCCCC